>NC_026008.2:14960232-15024213 GCF_000442705.2 Elaeis guineensis | reverse complement strand
TACCTCTGAGGATGATCTAACCCAAGCCAATGAGCTAGATGGTAAGCTAAAGAATGGATGAGGTGGTCAGGGGACCTAAATAGTTGGCCAAAGATCTTGAAGCGATTGATGTTACTAGATCTTTTCTTCAACGCCCGGATCAGCCCTGAACACCATAGACAAAGAAAGTCTACTTGCCATAGGTTTTTCGATGGACTTTGATTTATCGGTTGTGCTATGTTGGCTATAATCGATTTCGAGGTTTATCTCCATATAGGAGAATTTCACCTCCCTCTTGGCTCATTGTTCTACTTCTCGAATCTCCTCTATTCTACTAAAACTCTACCTGACTTAAGCATTGAAATGTGACCCGTCAAATACATTCCGACAGCCTCTGACTGCTTCTCATTTTTGCAAGCCAAATCTCATATCACATGGTCCAACTCCAGTCGAGCCGACCAATCTCTATTCGCTAAATCACTAACTTCATCAAATTAGGTCTTGGGCACCAACAATAAACACCAGAGATGTATACATAAAATCAAAAATCTTGCATTAACAATAGCAATCTTTTGTTGCTTCTTAGGATCTTGGTGACAGGCAACCAAAACATGAGTATCAAATCTTAGTGATGCACTGTATGAGACTTATAAGCAATCAAAACCAACTGCTCGCCTCATCCTCATCCAAAGTTCTTGATCCTCATGACCTCTGGATATTACAATTTATCCATTTTCAACTTTTATGTTTCCCACAATGAAGAGGATGGTCTATAACGATGGCAAGTGGCCAGTAGACCTGAACAATTTAGAGCAAACTCATGCTTCTGAAACTTTTTTCTTAACTAAATTCATACATAATTTAGAAGTTCTAGATGCATGCTTTAATGATGGTGAAACATAGGTTTATCGACAAATCAGTTATATTCATTCTCAGATTTACTAAAAATTGTTACTTTCAAAAAGAAAGAAAAGAAAAGAAAAAAATGAGCTAGATTTAATTCCTTACATTAGTTCCATTCAAGTCAATTCCACCCGAGTTTCAAGCTGGGTCCACGTTCAAGCTCATGCCGCGCTGAAACCAAGTCGTGTATAGATATTACAAGCCTACTGCGCCCAAAGCCAGACTTTAATTTTCAGGCCAAAATTTCACAATTATCTTGAAAGCGGAAATCTAGTTTGCAACATATAGAAGAAAAAGGAAGAGCAACCGTCCCATTTTGACCAATAAATCACAGGCGATCAGTCTTTCCATGCAATACATGTATATTTCTACCACTGCCAAACATTGTCCACTCACATGCATCAGACAACACAAAAACTATCTATTAGGAATTCCGATCCGTAAACCTAACCTATAACATAAATCCAAGCAATGCCATCAGCAATAACTTGAACCATAGACACAAGAAATCATAGTTTACAAAATTAGATAAAGCTAAACCGATCTGTACCTCTTGCCATTCCTTACATCAAAAAAGACAAAAGTCAGATGTCTCAAACTGGCCGACACCAGCAACTCAAAAGTGAACAAAACATGGCCATTTCAAACATAAAACTAAGCTTCAAAAGGACTGGTAATGGTCAGCTATTTCTGTATAACATCTCGCCAACTTCCTTCCAGTATTCAACTAATTTATGGTCTTGGGGTTTCACCTGTTGTAGCTTGCCTGCAGCAAATATGGCGTATGCATCAGCAGCATACCTGTGGAGTAGACAAGACACATCAAAACATATATCAACCCACCATAAATAAGCTAGCCAGACGATTGGATAATTGCACAAGAAACACAAAAATAACCTCAAACCATTTGATGGAAATAAAGAGGTTAAAGTTAGATCCACCTACTTGCCAATGCCCGGGAGCTGGGTCACATGAGTCCAGTAACCTGCCAAGTAACGTCTAGAGAATTCAACAATCAAACCAGCACGCTTCCACTGCAAGCCCAGGCTCCACAACTTACCCACAATCTGCTCCTTAACACCCTCCTTCAAAACAGACTCCGCATTGGGACACAGAAGGAAAAAACCTGGCAATACGTTTCGAACCTGTACCAGAGGTGACCTGTGAATTGGTAGATGGCCATGACAAGTGAAATCCATATGCATATTCAATTTTTGTTTGGAACTTGTTTGCATTATCAGTTCTTTTCCAAATTACAAAAAGGCCTTCTGAAGTTTTTTTAATGGGGCGGGGGGATGTAGTCTCGCTACTGCTCAGCATGTACATTGGCATTTCATTCTGGCTAGTCACTAGAAGTCGCTCCAGTGCTGATAATTGAAACCTTATAAGAATGAAAGAGCAGCAGCAACCTATCTAGGGATCAAGCAAGCAACAAAGCCATGCAGGGAAGAATTATTTCAAACAAGCAAATCCATTTCACCTCTTGAAATCAGATATGTTATATATGCAGCTTACTTTCTCTCCTTTCCTTTCTTTTTCTAAACTTCTGGGTTTTCCATTAAGCCATTCAACTCTGCATCCAAGTTGTTTTTCCACTTTATCTTATCCTGTTAAGATTATGTGTTCACTTTGTCCTTATCCTTTTTTTTTTTTTTTGCTGTGATCCTTTTCTGTGCATGTGGCAACATGATGTGCAGTTGACGGGTAAAAAAAACAAAGAAAAGAAAGAAATGTGGCACCAAAGGTTCTATGATATATTTGCGCTCAGTAGAGTATTTCCAGCAGTTGTAGTATGGTACGAGATAAAATAGGGTTTGAAGAACATTGAGTACAAAGTTCCCAAAGATCTTGACATTGGCCAATTTCTGAAGACTGAAAGAAAGGAAACAGGGCAAGTAACAGATTGGAACATTGTTCCTTTCTTCTTTTATGGTTATGCAATCACTTATTGTGTTACTTTGGTCAGAGGAACCAAAGAATTTCTCAACATCACTGCAGTTGCATCCGATTGTAGGTTGGCCGTAGCACCATGCATATTCACGTACTTATATATCGAACTCGCTACTCCAGGGTAAGGAAGTCATGAAAAATATCGAAGGTCCATTGTATTTATGATAGTTATGGCTATTTTCCTACTTCCCAGATCATTGACCTCAAGATCCACATCAATCAGTACCTTTTATCTTGCATATGGTCATGACCAATATCATGCGAATCCAATCAATAAAGCTTTGGCAAATACAATGCCTTCTTTTTAGGCTTTGTTATCGATAGGGACAACAATTTGTTCCCTATGCCTTACTGGTTCATCAATTTGAGCAAATTAATATAGGACTCAGCAAGTAGGAAACTTCAATCTGATTCCGACATCTGCATCATTAAGATAGAACAAAGCAATTCATGGGTGTTTTTCCATGGTTCGCAACCTTCACTGTGCTTTGATTCCACAATCAAACAATAATGAAGCCAATAATGCCTTAGCCCATAACGTAATTACAAGTATTGGATAATTAATGATACATCTTCTATATGAAACACTATCCTTTAAATCACATTGGTCTACCTTTTATAGTTTCTACAATTACAACATAAATAAAAAATAATCTTGAGCCAACCCTTTTTCCTAAAACAATTACTTATATATACATATAGAATACGTAGAATTTATTAATATCTTCAGTTATTTTAAATAGTAACTTCTTAAGAATTATTTTAAAAGAATGAAATAAAGTATATTTATTTGTTATTTGATATCAAATAGATTTTTATTTTATATCAAATATGAAAAGTTTTTTCTTACAATATGAAAAGAATTGATAACTAAAACGAATACCCTACTTGAAGATATATGTGGACCTCTAGAGAGGTGTTTGATGCAGACGTCCTAGCAGATCAGTACCTGGATGCGAGGGACAAGACCCGAAAGGGTCGAAAATCTAGCTGATTGCACCTAATCCTGTTGATTCAATACTGCCGAGCTAGAACGGCTATAACTTTCTCATCCGGTGTTAGAATCGCTATTCTGATCCTATTCCGAAAAATTCTTTTCAAGCTATACGAAACTGGCCACTTCGCCACCACTACGAATTTTAGAGTCTAATTCAATTATTTGACAGGTCAATGAGAACGTGCAAGAGTCCTAATCCAACATGGAGTCTAGTTTTGATTTATTCTTTATTTTATTTTGTTTCGAATTTCTTCTTGTAGTTGAATCAGAACTTTTAGTCCATTATTAAGGCCCCTGGCCGACATTGTTATCAGTTTATTCGAGTTATTGAAATAAAATTTCAGAGATAAGAGTTTCTTCTTTCCTTTGCTGTTTTTCCTTTGTTTCATTCGTCTTCTTCCTCCCTTTCCATCGAAACGTGACCTAGACTGCATCAGTTGGTATCAGAGCCCAGTAGATCCATGAACAGAGATTCTTCTCTGCAGTCCAAATGGCGGGTGATGGCCACAAGAAGAACCAACCTGCAAATCAAGCGGCGGCGGCCCATGATGAAATCACGCAGCAGGAACGAGATCTGATGTTGGAGTGTAAAGATTTGAGGAGACAGATGATGGAGCTAACTGCACGTCTTACACAGTTGGAAATCAAAGGCGAGATTTGAGGTAGATCCAGAAGATCGTAGATCTAAGGAAGAGGCTTCAGATTTTGAGAACCCTTTCCAGAGTTGCTCCCACATGCCGGTGTGAAAGATGAGGTAATTCGTTCGAGCGTCCAACCCCCTGGTTCAATTCCATCAAAGCAGATCTATCTGAATATTCGAATAGTCTACAAATGAAGGTGTTCCTCGATTGGCTGGATCAGATCGAGTGCATCCTCGAGTACAAGAAGATACCTAACGACAAAAAGATAAAACTCGTTGCCTTAAAATTAACTTGCCAGGCTTCTATTTGCTGGCAACAGTTGAAAAAAAAAGCACAAAGATAAGCTGAAAATATAGGATGGGAGAACATGAAAAAGACGTTGAGGGAGCAATTTTTGCCTTTCAACTACACGCAGTTCTTATATCGATGCCTGTAGAACCTCCGTCAAGGGCCTAGATCCATAGATGATTACACGGAAGAATTTTACCAATTGGTCGCATGGAACGATCTGGCGGAGAACAAAGAACAAATGGTCGCGAGATATCTGGAAGGACTATGGCAGCAGATCTTGGATGCTTCGAGACTCCACATCCTATGGACCGTCAAAAAGGCATACCCCCGTGCTGTAGTCACTAAGGAGCAGCTGCGACAAAGACCTATATCCAGATCTAAAACTCCCTCACGTAGCAATCAAGCGATGGAAAATCAGAGGGACGTACAACGCAATACTACTAACCCTCCTATTCGTATTGTAGATACAAGATCCTCAAATCCAACCGCAGCTGGATCATCAACTCTGCGGTGTTACAATTGCGATGAGATTGGACACACGCGAAATAACTGTAAAAAGCTTACGGGACGATCCGAGAAGCATCTGCTGATTAAAGAAGAACCATCTGGGGAGGACCAAAAGCTTGCCTATGATGAAGGTGACGAGAAGGATGATTCCATGCTATTTGGAGATAAAGGCGATGTTTTAGTGGTTCGAAAGAGCATGCTTGTTCTAAAAAAAAAGATTGGAGATGGACCAACATCTTTCATACATGCTGTATAATTGAGAAAAAAATCTGTAAAGTTATTATTGATGGAGGAAGTTGCGAGAATGTCATCTCCTAAGAGGGTATCATGAAGTTAAATTTGTCCACCAAAAAACAACCCCATCCTTACAAGCTATCCTGATTCCAAAAAGAAAGCGAGGTGGTTATCAATAGCTGTTGCCTGGTGTCGTTTTCAATAGGGCAAAAGTACTTCGACAAAGTCTAGTGTGACGTTGTTGGCATGGACACCTGTCATCTACTTCTGGGGAGGCCATGGCAATATGACTGTGATGCTCACATGATGGACGTCGGAACATCTACACCTTCTGGAATGACAATCAGAAGATCACCCTGACCTCGATGAAAGAAGATATCCCTAAATCAAAGCCAAATGACAGCATCAATCTTCTGACGAAGCACTCCTATCTGAAGAAAGCAGTGGAGGTCGATTACATCTTGACAGTGGTGGAAAAGAACAAGTTGGCTGAAAAAATCCCATCTCTGGTATGTCCTATCCTTCAAGAGTTTTCTAATGTTTTTCCTGAAGAATTGCCTGCAAGACTTCCATTAGAACAAGATATTCATCACATTGATCTTATTTCAAAATCGAGCCTACCAAACAAACCGGCATACCGCATGAGCCCTGCTGAATACCACGAGTTGCAGAGGCAGGTCCAGGAGCTGCTGGACAAATGCTACATCAAACCGAGCATAAGTCCGTATGCAGTGCCTGCTCTGTTGGTTCCCAAGAAAGACAATACATGGCATATATACATAGACAGCAGAGCAATTAACCGAATCACCATCAAGTACCAATTTTCGATCCCAAAGCTGGATGATATGCTGGATCAGCTAGCTGGAGCCAAAATCTTTTCAAAGATTAATCTAAAAAGTGGTTACCATCAGTTATGGATTCGATCTGGAGACGAGTGGAAAACAACCTTCAGACAAGAAAGGGCCTATATGAGTGGTTGATAATGCCGTTCGGGCTTTCCAATACGCCGAGCATCTTCAAGAGGCTGAACAACCACATGCTGTAACCATACATCGATAAATTTATCGTGGTTTATTTTGACGATATACTTGTCTACAGTCCTATCCTAGAAGCTCACCTGCATCATCTTAAAGAAGTTCTTGGTACCCTGAGAAAAAAAAAACTATATGCCAATACCACGTGCAGCTTCATGGCAGATAGTCTAACCTTCCTTGGCTATATCGTCTCATTTGAGGGACTACAAACAGATCCATCGAAGGTGCAGACCATCCAGAATTGAACGGTTCCACGCAATATCACCGAAATGCAGAGCTTCCATGGCTTGGCATCCTTTTATCGAAAATTTATCAGGAGTTTCAGCTCCATCATGTCTCCCATGATAGATTGTATGAAAGGGAGGCATTTTCAGTGGACCCCTAAAGCGCAGACCGCTTTCGAAGAGATCAAAAGAAAAATTGCTTCTGCTGTTCTTTTTTTACCATATTTTTTTCAAGATCTTCGAGATGGAGTGTGACGTATCTTCTACAGACGTTGGTGGAGTTCTTAGCCAAGAAGGGCAACCCGTTTGCTTCCACAACGAGAAATTATCAGGTTCCAAACTAAACTATTCCACATATGATGTTGAATTTTATGCTGTGATTAACGCACTTCAGCAATGGTGACACTGCTTAATCCAGAAAGAGTTCATCCTTTATACTGACTATGAGGTCCTGAAGTACATCAACAGTCAGAAAAAGCTAAGCCGCAGGCATATCAAGTTGGTGAATTACTTGCAAGAGTTTCACTTTGTTGTGAAGGACAAATCTGATGCTCAGAATCGAGTGGCGGACGTGCTGAGCAAAATGGCCAAGCTTTTAGGTATTCTTCGAGTGGAGATAGTTGGTTTTGATGCATTGAAGGATCTTTATGCCAGAGATCCAATCTTTGCCAATATTTTTCAGACAGTCCAGACTAATAAACGGATTGATTACCAGGTGCAGGACAGTTTTTTGTTTCTTGGTGTGCAGCTTTGTATACCCAATTGTTCCTTGCGAGAGAAGATTGTACAGAAACTCTATGCAGAAGATCACTTTGATAAAGATAAAACCCTCATGCTGATCCACAGACAGTACTACTGGCCGAAGATGAAGCATGATGTGTTTCGACATGTGCAGCGATGTCAGCTGTGCCAGGTGTGAAAAGGTACAGCTACTAATGCTGGATTATACACTGCCTATTCCTAATCATCCTTGGGAGGAGGTCAGTATGGACTTTGTGTTGGTGTTACCTGTGACGCAAAGACGATGCGATTCAGTGCTTGTGGTTGTGGATCGACTCTCAAATATGCCGCACTTCATAGCCTGCCGCAAAACCTTAGATGCATCTAATATTGCTCAGTTGTTCTTCAAGGAGATTGTTCTCCTACACGGAGTACCCAACACCATCACTTCTAATCGAGATACCAAATTTATGAGTCATTTTTGGAGGAACTTATGGACAAAATTGGGTACATCCCTACAATTCAGCTCAGCATATCATCCACAAAAGATGGCCAGACCGAATCAATTAATAGAAGCCTGCGAAATCTGTTGAGCCTTGCTGGTGACCGTCCTAAGCCATAGGACTTGGCCTTGGCGCAGGCTGAATTCGCTTTCAACCATTCAGTGAACCAGAACATAGGCTACAGTCTGATCCAGGTGGTTTACAGATCAAACTCAAGTAGTATTTTGGACTTGACGCCAATCACTTCAAGGGGGAGATCCAGCGAAAAAACTGAAAATTTTGGTGAAGAAATCCAAACCATCCATCAATCCGTCAAAAGAACAAATCAAGGTCAGCAATGTCAGGTACAAAGAGGCCGCCGACAAACATTGAAAGAAGCTTATTTTTGAAGTTGGCGATTATGTATAGGCTGTTCTAACCAAGGACCGGTATCCAGTTGGAGAACACAACAAATTGAGCAAGCACAAGATTGGTCCTCTCGAGATACTCTAGAAGATCAACAACAATGCCTACCAATTAAAGCTACCCAGCCATCTTTGAATCTTTAATGTATTCAACGTGAAGCATCTAATTCTTTATACAGATGATTCATCAGATAAGGAGGCTTCCAACTCGAGCATGAGTTCTTCCTAGTCCGGGGAGCATGATGCAGACATCCTGATAGATCGGTATCTAGATGCAAGGGACAGGACCCGAAAGTATCCAAAATCTAGCTGATTGCACCTAATCCTGTTGATTCGACACTATCGAGCTAGAACAGCCATAATTTTCTCATCTGATGTCAGAATCACTATTATGACCCCATTCCGAAAAGCTCTTTTCGAGCTCTATGAGGCTGGCTGCTTCACCGCTACTATGAGTTTCAGAGCCTAATTCAATTGTTTGACAGATCAATGAAAGCGCACAAGAGTCCTAGTCCAATGTAGAGTCTAGTTTTGATTTCTTTTTTGTTTTATTTTATTTCGAATTCCTTCTTGTAGTTGAATCAGGACTTTTAGTTTATAAGGCCCCCTGACCGATGTTGAATCAGTTTATTCATGTTATTTAAATAAAATTCTAACGAAGAGGGTTCCTTCTTTGTTTTGCTGTTTTTTCTTTGTTTCATGCGTCTTCTTCCTCTCTTTCCATCGAAATGTGACCTAAGATGCGTCAATGTTATATTCAGCCTTGTTCAAACTATTGATAAGGAAGCTTTTAGACATCTGATAAGTGATATGTGGCCTCATTAAAATTATCAATAATGATATAAGGATGCTTGGTCAAATGACCTCAACGATTTTATACGGTCTCATGTATATCAATAGGAAGAAGGATTTGTGTGCCCCCATCCGATTTACTGATTCATCAATAAGGATTTATATGGCTTCACTGAAGATTTCATATTGCCTTGTATGCTCCAAAACTAGCGGATAACACCCAAGTTGCCACAATAATCTATCCAAACTACCATAATAAGCTAAGTGATCGAAAGAGAGACCAAGCCATTGAGGTAAACATTTTAAATATGTCAAGCTTCCATAGTGAGCCAAGCATTGTGGAAACTTAAATTGGCACTTATTGGGTTGTAAATTATTGTTTACACCAGTTAAGACTTAAGGAAGCTTGATTGCGAGAGGACCAATATTAGAAAAGGCATAAGTTAAGGGGATCATTATATTTGATAGGGTTGACACATACACCCCAATGATATCAGAGTTCAATCAGAAAAAAATAAAAGATCCAGATCTGACCTAGTTTTAGATCGAGTCCAATTTTTGAATCTAACCCAATCCACAAGTCTTTAAATATAGATGAGTTAGGTCCAATCAAGTTCGGACCGTGTTGGATCACAGGTCGACCCGACCAATTTGCGGGTTCTAATATTTGATACCTAGGGGCAAAATGTCAAGAAGATAGAAAATTAATATCATTAAAAAAATATATTTCTATTATATAATTTATAATTTTTTAAAATTTCAATATACATCTAGAAAAGAGAGCAATTATTGAAGAAATCAATCAAGAAATCTAAACATTTTTCCACTTTATTATTTTTGTTTGCCCAAATTTTACATCATCCCTCATGAAAGGTTTCTAAATAGGTTATTTAATGATGTTTGACTACAAGCGCTCATCTTTTGTAAATCGTATAAGCCAATTACAAAACCACGACACACATCAATCCATTTCTACACTCATTCCGAAAAAAGTAATGGGACATCCCAAACATGATTGTTGGAAGCAGCTATACTAAAATTTTAATATATTGCACGTAATATAAATGTTGCATTAAACTAAGGTTGCAACTATTATTGCAAATTGTACAATCTACGTCCCTATTAAAAGAGATTGTTTACACATATCTAGTAAAAGCAATGTGCATCAAGGTGAATCCCAATTGAAGTTTGTAGCAGGTCAGTGCTAATAATATTCAAATGCTTTTGAACTAGAGCTACAATCTAAACATTGTTCAAGCATATGACATAAGGAGAAAGTTCATGTGATGCAGATGGGGAAATCTTTTAAACACCAGCATCCATAGAATGAAGAAGAGACAAAGGATTAACAATAAGCATTATCAAGACAAGGACATAAAACTCAATAGTAAATCTGATCTTTTTTCCTTTTGTCTCTAAATCCAGCCTTAACATAAAACCCTTGAGTCAACCCAACAGCCCCACCAACTTAAGTCAATATACAAGCATTATGAAGTTTGGCGGTCCTAATTTGAAGCTTTTTCCTTTCGCCCCTTTTTCCCTTATACAACAATAAGATCAGATATGCTAGTCCCATCACAGTTTCTGATACAGTCACCCTCATAGGCCAACACAATATGAATCTCTTCTTTAATGTCACCTCACCTATAAACTCCAATCCTTACAAACCACAATCATAAGATATAGGTCAAGTTGCAAAGACCCCATACCATCATCTTTATCGCTTTATTATTGGCAATAAGAAAACCTCAAAAAACAACAAACTTCCATGGAAAGCCATTTATCAGATTTCTTCAACCTTCCAACTATCTAAAAACCTCATGAAATCCTAACCTTAAAGCTCCCTATATTTTCTCCTTTCTAGAATTATACCTAAAACTGTCAAACAATTCAGAATGGCAAACAACATCTAAAGCCCCTTTTTTGGAACCACCAGGCTACTTGATTGCTTTTGTTCAAAACTCTAGCTCTAGGTTCTGAGTCAAAGTGGTATTCATTGCAAACACAATCCATACAAACTTTAAGATGCTATCTTCTTCATGAAACCAATGAGAAGAAATAATTATTAAACTATGAATGTTATATGATGAAATACAAGAGCAAAATTTCAAGTATGGTCTTCTGAAGAAGAGCAATCAATCAATTAGATGACTAATTCTATAGCAATCAAAAAAGGGACATCTATCAAACCATAGGAAGATCCACAACTTTTCCACCCAAAACTACACATCCCACTTGGAAACCTTGTCCATCATAAAATTTTGGATGGTATTAGGCCGCCTTACACAAGAGTTGTGCATGCATCACTATTAGGTGTGGCGAACCAACAAAATCAAACCTTTTGCCAATATAGATTAGAGAGAAAGGGATTGATCAGATTACAAGGAAAGCAAGAAGTTGGTTCCAAGACCTTTCAACAAGAAACCACTTTTGAAAGAAAATCTTTTGTGAATAGACATTGTTCTTAGAGTAGTATAGGTTATCGTAAAAACATTGCCTCCAAAACCTTTTCATTACAAAGTAACAAACTACTTTTGATAGTGCAATCCATTCACATAGGTCCATAATGCAATTGACCCAACATATGTGGAGTTCCAAAGCTCCACATTACTCTAGGCAGAAGACAATTACAAGTATTGAAGAATATTTTAGATTACAAATATGAGTACAAGTACATTGTGTTTGAGACCACAAGCATCATTTATACATACATACATACAAGCATGCATGCGTCCATCCATACATACGTGCATGCATCCATCCATACATGGACAGACACGTGCATGATACAAACATATAAGCATACATGCATCTACGGATACCTACATGTATTTGTCCAACAATATATACATATATGGACACATACATCCATCCACCAAGTTCGAGCATGCCGAACCATATCAACAGCTGACCGACGTGGCTCCAGCATTCAAAATGAGACACTAGCAAGGATGGGGAGAGGAAGAAGGAAAGAGGGAGGGAGAGAGGGGAAGAAAGGAGAGGGAAAGGCCAAGGAGGCCGTCGGAGCCTGCCAGAGGACTGCCAAGGCCACTAGAGCTCTGCCTTCTCCTGGAGAGAGGAAGAGAGTGAGGGGGGGAGGGAAGGAGATAGAGAAAACTGGCTGGCTGACAGCTGTCCGTCCTCTCCCTCTCCTTCCCTCCATCCTCTCTCTTTCTCTCTCTGATTCTCATACTCGTCTACTCCTCCAGTCATCCGAGGCCCTCACGGTCCTTTGACGACCACCTTCGGCCTCCCCGCCCTCTCCCTCCCCTCCCTCACCCTTCTCTTTTCCTCTCCAATTCTCCATCTACCCTTCTCTCTTTGCTATGTCTTTTCGGGCCTGGCACGAAATAACACACGAGCATACCAAATATAGTTTTTATAGCTACAAATGCACTACCTTCTCAAGTTTGACTTGAGTTGTTGTAATAAACCCCATAAGCCATTCATGTTGCCACATTCATCATTCTCACTTTTTTTCCTTTGTGATGAAACTATGATGCCCATGAGTATGAGAATATTTTAAATTACTAATATGGGATGCCATTAGGATTCTTGAGTAATATACCAGAATCAATGAATATATAATATTGGGTTATTATGTGCGAAATAAGATTCTAATCTCAAGCACGAACTAATCATATTTGTAGCTAAGGTCGAGCCCATCACTTATATGATTGTAACTACAGATATAGAAAGCTGATGATATATGATTTGTTTGTGGCTCTATACAAACCAAAATCAAAGAACAATGTAAGAAAAAAGTTTAGACATCAGGCAAAATGTATTGATAAGGTGATAAGAGCCTATGCGTGATAATTTGCTACTAGCTAAGGCCAACAAACATAAGCACATTACCTAATTCTGTTATTGTGATGGAAGAATGCTTTGTGCATAAGGTGATTCTGATTTGGGAGAAGCAACGCTACACAAACTATCTGTCCATGTTGGAAAATATGCCAGCACATCAAATTAATAAATAGAAAGGCGAGGAAGGATTGAGAGGGAAGGCAAGAAGAGAGAATGAGAAAGGGAAGAAAAAGACAGGAGAGGAATAGATACAGAAACCACAACTAGAACCTGATGAAAGAATAATGTCCTACAAGCCAATCGCATGGATAATACGATAAAACTTTTTTTAGTGATCTTCCTACTCATATACATGACATGATTATTCATTAAATAATATGAAACATTGTGTTTCATCATATACTGCATCTCATTATTTCATTTATGATTTGATTAAGATTATGACGAACGCCATAGATTAGGACAATGATTTTAGGACCATGATGAAATCATGTCAGTGAGACCTAAAACCTCAATAGCTTCGATATTAAACGTTCCCAGTCGTAGGATCATCGAGTTGGGAATCGATAATACCGATAAGACTGACACATCTTATATATGCTCAATGGAGAAGGTGATTGATCTTACAATCACTTGTGGAGACACTAATACAAAAATGTGAGTACTCATTAAAGAATGAGTTCACTGAACTGATCCACAGAAAGAATATCTGATGGAGCCTTATTAGCATGCCAAAAGATGATTCTCCAGTGAAAGTGGTACAAGTGATCTTTAAACCTGAGATCACCATGATACCTTATGCATATAGTCTATACTTTGATTCATACTCTAGCATGACTTTCTGAGACATGTCTGGAATGTTCTGAGTATAGTGAAGTATGCATAAAAGTTGTGAATAGTCAACAAAAAATCGGTCACTCCTTATAAGAGGAGAATATCCTATGTGATCTCAAAAGATGATGACTCAGAAAGTCTTTGGCCAAAGTAGGATGAAAATTAGAAAACATTTCTAATATTTTATCAACCGAGTCATCATCATCAAATCAAAATACATATGAATAGGTATTTGAATTTGACATGATTCCATACTCATGACTTCTTGGGAATGTTGTATGATCGAAGGATTGAATTACATAGTAACTCACCACAGAAGGATATTTTGATATTCTATCAAAATTTCACATCTTCTGAATAGCCATAACATATTGCGAGACATCAATCTTGACTTATAGGTTCTCATAAATTAAAAAGTTTAATTCAGTAATTAATTAAAAGAGTTCTAATTAATTGTAACACATGAGCTTAATATGTCTTGAACCTAATTAGATTAGGTTGACACAAGCTTGGATTTACTACTGGCTAGATGTTGAACCCAATAGATCACACACAAAAAAAAATTAGTCAAGAATTTTTTGATTAGGCTTAAGAAGTTCTAATTCAATAAGGATTTGGTTGAAATCCTTATGAGTTTAGGTCAAACGTCTAGCATATATTTAGACCCATGAATCCCCATCAAGTTGGACTCTTAATTGGATTAGGAGTTGAGCCAACCTATTTCTCAACCTATTAAAAGGGCTAACACCTAGAAGGAATAATGCCTTAAGAGGATTTAATGTTGTTGGGTATAAAATAACCCCAGCCGAAGTTCGTAAGAGGCCAACCCTCCCAGAACTCTTCCGGCTTTCGACCTTGTGCGGCGTCTTTCTGAACTCCCCCGGCCGTCCGAACTCCTACCGTACCCTCCAGACTTCTCCAATAATGAGCTCCTTCAGTCGTCTATCGAACTGCTCCAAATGCTCTTTGGGCTTCACTATCAGCCAATTTTCTACAGTGATCGACTACTCTCCGAATCTCTTCCAAACTTCCTCCTATCACGATCGACTTTACTCCGAGCTTCTTCCGGACTTCGTCAATGTCCGGACTTCTCCAGCAGCAAGACTTCTACAGTAACCAAACTCCATCCAAGTTTCTACAGTGGTCGACCACCTTCCGAATTTTATCCGAGCTTCTACAGTAAGCAAATTCCGTCCGAACTTCTATTACAAACAGACTTCATCCGAATTTCTACGGTAAGTGGACTTCATCCGAGCTTCTACAATAAGCGGTCTCCATCCGGACTTCCACGGCAACCGGTCTTCATCCGAACTTCTACAATAAGCAAACTCCTTCCGGATTCCGTCCAAACTTCTACAGTGGATGGATTCCAGACGAACTTCTACAACGGACGGACTCCAGCAGCCGGATTTCTACAGTGACCGACTGTCTCCGATGTCTTCCGTACCTCTCCAGCCATCAACCTTCAATAGCGCCAACCGGACTTCAACAGTGCCAACCAGATCCCTCCAACGGACAAATTTCCTCCTGACCCCTCCAGCGATCGACCTTCCAGTGTCCTCCAGACTCCTCCAGCGGACGAACTTCTACAACGCCTTCCGGATTCTTCTATCGGTCAACCTTCTATAGCGCCTTCCAAATTTCACTATCGGTCGACCTTCTGCCGGATTCCTCAAGCAACCGGACCTCTCCAGCGGACAGTCTTCAGACAAACTTCTACATCAGACAAATTCCAAACGGACTTCTTTAACAATCGGACTCCAACTGGATTTTTCCAACAGAAAATTTTCATCCAGGCTTGTACAGCAGATGACTTCCGTCTGCAGCATCAACGCCTAAGGCACCCAACAACAGTTAACCCATCAGCAACCTCGAAAACATCCAAGCTTCTCTTAGATTGCTGAGATAGAGAGCTATTCTGCTTCACCAGACGTCCCAACCGAGCTTCAGCCGTCCGGCCCGAACTCTCTGACAAGTCGCGATAATGGACACCACTCCACTCTCTGTAACAAACTCCACGTGGCCCCACCACTCTCCGGCAAGTCGCGACAACGAACACCACTACTCTCCGTAACAAACTCCACGTGGCCCCGAACGGCCCACTACCAGGCAATTACGGACGTCGCTGTCAATCGGTTATGCTCTCCCGTCTATAAAAGAGACCCCCCAAATACATTCTCCTCTAAGCTCTAAGTACTATCTCTAAACTCTGCTAAAATTCCATTCGAGTGCTCCATTTCTATTGAAGCAGAGTACTGACTTGAGCATCGGAGGATCTTGCCGGAACACCCCCAACTCCGATTTAGACTTTCCTTGCAGATCCCGACAGCGGCCGTGATCCCCTCGACTCCAGCTTTTCCGGCATCGATGGAATTCTGCACCAACAGAATTGACGCTAGAGGAAGGGCCTGTACTTCGTAGGATCCTTGTTCTTAAAAGAGTACTCAACGGGTCTGTCTCCAGTCATCTTCTTCGACATCTTCTTCTTCTCCGACCAGATCCCAACCTGATGCCTCCCCAAAAGGCATCCACCAGGCGATCTACGGCCTCCATGACCAGATCTCAGCGAGATCCGCCAGCTCCGGCCTCATCTCCAATTTTTCAGGCTCCTCCGGCAACAGCAGTCGGCATGGAGCAGTTCAACCTGCTGGTTCAGCAGGTCAGGGACCTCACCGAAGTGGTGCAGGCCATGCAGCAGCAGCAGCCGCCGCAGGCATCTGTGCGGCTGGAAAGAGCATCGCCGGAGTTCCAGAATCCGACAATCGGGCGGCCCACTTGGGTCAGTCGCCCTGTATCCCCCGGAAAGGAGAAGCAGAGGGCAGAAAGCCCTCTGTCTAATCACGATTCCACCCCCGGAGGGTCCCTACCTCCGTTCTCTCAGAAGACCCTCGAAATTCGCAATCGAGAGGATCTCCTGGATCAAAGGTTCCAAGAGATGAACCGGCGGATCGAAGAGCTCCGCCATGCTCCCCTTGCTTACGGTGAGGATGTCTGTACTGACCCTTCTTTTTCTCAAAAGATTATGCAGGAACCGACCCCGCCGAACTTCAAGCTCTCCCAATTTGAGAGCTACGACGGGACCTCGAATCCGGTTGACCATCTGGAGGCCTTTCGGACAATGATGCTGCTCTATGACGTGCCAGACGCCATCCTGTGCCGAGCTTTCCCATCTACCTTGAAGGGAGCAGCAAAAAATTGGTACTCAACACTGAAGCCGGATACTATCTTCTCCTTTGATCAAATGAGCCACCAGTTTGCGGCTCATTTCGTCAGCAACCGACGTCCCCGGAGAGGTTCGGAGTCCCTCATCAATATCAAGCAAAAGGAAGGAGAATCCATCCGAACTTATGTCAACCGTTTTAACGCCGCCGCATTGGAGGTCCGGAACTTGGACCAATCAGTTGCAATGGCCGCCCTGAAGAGCGGTCTTCAAAAGAATGACCTTCTGTTTTCCCTAGAAAAGAAGTATCCCAGGGACTTCGCTGATTTGCTGGCTCAGGCCGAAGGATATGCCCGAGCAGAGGAAGCCTTCAAGCTGAAGGACGAGGAGGCCGCGAAAGAGCGGCAAGTGGGTGACTCCAGTAAACCCGCAGCTGAAAAAGGGCCGAGTGAAGCTCGACCACATTCTCGAACTCTCCCCGGACACAAGCGTGTCCGAACTCCCCCCCGAGCTCGTAGGCAGAGAAGCCCGGACCGCAGAGTTCGATGGAGCAAGGACTCTGTTGCAAGGAATCAAGGCAAGACTTGAAAAAGCAAAGAGAACTTGGGCAGACGAGCTTTATCATATGTTATAGGCATACCGAACTACCCAAAGACTGCCCACGGGAGAGACCCCTTTTGCCTTAGCCTTCGGAACAGAAGCCGTTATCCCGATTGAACTCAAGCTTCCGTCGGCGCGAGTCGTAGCATTCGACGAGCAGCGCAACTCACAGGATCTCAAGGCCAACCTCGACTTGTTAGAAGAAAAGCGAGAGACAGCTCAAGTTCGGATGGCAACCTACAAGCAGAAAGCAGCCCACTACTACAACTCCCGGGTCAAGAGCAAAGCCTTCAGAGCGAGGGACTTAGTACTTCGGCGAGCCACTGTTTCACAACCTCAGAACCAAGGAAAATTTGTCCCAAACTGGGAAGGTCCGTATGAAGTCAGGGAGGTAATCCGACCCGGAACATACTATCTAAAAGAGCTCGGAGAAGCGAACCTTCCGCGACCATGGAATTCGAAAAATTTATGAATGTATTACCGATAACTTTGCCTTAAATAAAAATTTCATATTCGCATATCTTTTCTTTTGGCATGAGCTTATAACGACAGGAAGTAGCTCCTTCAGACAATCGAAACTAAGCGTGTCAGGAACAAGAGGAGAACCTCGTCCCGATACAAACGAAGGCCCGGTTATTTAGAGATCGGATGGGGGGAGAGGCCCTCGCAACGGCCCTTATGCGCCCCCACAGCCATATTAGGAACAGGAGGAGAACCTCGTCCTAACATGAGCAAAGTCAAAGATCCGATTATTAAGAAACTGGATGAGGGGAGAGGTCCTCGCAACGGCCCTTATACGCCCCCACAGCCATGTTAGGAACAGGAGGAAAACCTCGTCCTAACATGAACAAAGTCGAAGACCTGGTTATTAAGAGACCGGATGGGGGGAGAGGCCCTCGCAACGGCCCTTATGCACCCCCACAGCCATGTTAAAAACAGGAGGAGAACCTCGTCCTAACATGAGCAAAGTCGAAGACCCAATTATTTAGAGATCGGATGGGGGGAGAGGCCCTCGCAACGGCCCTTATGCGCCCCCACAGCCATGTTAGGAACAGGAGGAGAACCTCGTCCTAACATGAGCAAAGTCGAAGATCCGGTTATTAAGAGACCGGATGGGGGGAGAGGCCCTCGCAACGGCCCTTATGCGCCCCCACAGCCATGTTAGGAACAGGAGAAAAACCTCGTCCTAACATGAGCAAAGTCGAAGACCGGATGGGGGGAGAGGCCTTCGCAACGATCCTTATGTGCCCCCACAGCCCTGTTAGGAACAGGAGGAAAACCTCGTCCTAACATGAGCTGAAATTGACTGCGTCGGGAACAGGAGGAGAACCTCGTCTTGACACAAATGAAGATCTGATCGTTTAAGATCGGATGAGGGGAAAAGCCTCCTCAACGGCTCCTCTACACCCCTACAATCCCGTTAGGAATAGAGGGAAAACCCTCGTCCAAACATAAAAAAAAAAAGGAAGAGAAAAAGGGAAAGCAACGAGCTACGCCAGAGATAAGGAAAAAACGAACTACATCTAAAACACAAAGGACCTCGTCTCAACGAGGAAGAAAACTCTTATCAAAAATCCTCAGTCTCTAAGGGAGAACCCAACACTAGCAGGAGAAAATAGACTTCCTCAAAGTAACAAGAAGTTTGGGCCCCAAACTCGAACACCGGGAGAAAGCGTCAAATTCGAATGGCCTCGAAAAGACCTTCGGTCATGAACAAAAAGGACAAATCAACACGACGATGATCAGGAACCTTCAAACAACGTCGATATCGAATAAGACAAAAGACAAGAGAAGCTCGGTAAACAACAACTCAGAGCAAGAATAGACAAGGTAATGAGAAAATTCTTTTTCATTTCATTAGTAAAGAGAGCATTACAAAAGCCTTTGAAGGCCAAAAAAAAAACAACAACAAGAAAAGAAAAGAATACATGGAACAAAACGTAAAAGAAGCTCTAAGGAAGCTCGGTTCTTCTGACTTCGGACTCTCAGTTCCAGCCATTATCAGGGATTGCTTTAAGTTCTCAACTTCTTCTTCCAATTTCTTCTTTCTTAACAGCATCTCCCGATACATTTGGTGAAACCGCCGGCTTTCGTCCTCCGATTCCCGAAGCCTCTTCCTCAGAAGTTCAGACTCCGCTTCTGCATCCTTGACCGCCTGCTGCTCATAGGCCAGCTGAATTTTTAGCCGCTGCAGTTCGGCCTTCTCCTTCCCAAGGACTACGGACAGTTCTTCCATGGTCCCCCTCAAGGATCGGAGCTCGTCGGAGCTTTGAACCGAAACGGCCTGGGCTCTTTCGGACAACTGCTTCTGAAGGCAAGCAACCTCATCGATCGCCGTCTTGAGCCTCCTTCTGTAGTTGTCTATTTGCCCGCACCAGCCGACCCGGTAAGTGTTGTATTCGTCTCGGCATCCTGTAGCTGCTTCTGGAGGTCGGAGAATTTCTTCGACCAGTCCCAGCCGTAGTCAGCCTAAGTTGGAAACCAAGACGATCTCCCTTACAATTGACCGATCTTCTTCCATGCGGCCGCCAACTCGACCTCGAGGGAGCTGATCTTGGAGGCCTGAGTCCAAGATCGGTCGCTGGCGCATTTCTGGAGTTCCTCAAGCTCCTTCTCGAAGTTGGCCTTCTTCCGACTATAATCCATGAAGTCCTTTTTGTGGAGGTTCCGAAGGCGAGTAACCTCCATGGTGGCTTCCAAATGGCTCTTCCTCAACCTGTGAAGTTCGTCGTCCATCTTCTTTGATTTCTTCGTTAGGTGACGAACTTTCTTTCTCAGATCCCGGATCATAGACTTCAAAGGAATCCCCTGCGGTAGGGGAAGAGCTTCGACAGGGCACTGTTGTCGAGAAACAAGAGCGTCACAACGCAAATCATTGCAAAAAAAAAAAGAAAAAAGAAAAAAAAAGTAGGAGAAAAAGGAGCTCTCTGTAAAGAGGAATCCGATTTCATTGATTGAATAATTCTTAAGTACAAAAGAAAGAAAAAAAGTTGTAACAAAGAAAAAGTACAAAATTAGAAGTCTCAGACCTCTGAAGCAGAAGTGGAGGAGCTCGACGCCTCCGAAAGGTCGGTCACGGCAGCTGCGGCAGTTGAAGAGGTCCCGTCTGGAGGGAGACCGACAGCAGCTTCAGACGGTCCGACGCTTTCCGAAAAAATCTTTTCGAGTCGCCTCGATTTGAAAAGACTCCAGCACCGGCGCGCCAAACGCCAACATATCTGAAAACAATCGAGTACGGAAATCAAGGGGGGCAACTTCGGCTAAGAAAATTTCTCTGTACTTTATTCATTCGAAACCCGAACTCGAAAGTAGGAGGACTAGTGTTGGGTATAAAATAACCCCAACCGAAGTTCGTAAGAGGCCAACCCTCCCAGGACTCTTCCGGCTTCCGACCTTGTGCGGCGTCTTTGTAAACTCCCCCAGCCGTCCGAACTCCTACCGTACCCTCCAAACTTCTCCAATAATGAGCTCCTTCAGTCGTCTATCGGACTGCTCCAAATGCTCTCTGGGCTTCACTGTCAGCCGATTTTCTACAGTGATCGACTACTCTCCGAATCTCTTCCAAACTTCCTCCTGTCACGATCGACTTTACTCTGAGCTTCTTCCGGACTTCGTCAATGTCCGAGCTTCTCCAGCAGCAGGACTTCTACAGTAACCAGACTCCATCCAAGTTTCTACGGTGGTCGACCGCCTTCCAAATTTCATCCGAGCTTCTACAGTAAGCAAATTCCGTCCGAACTTCTATTACAAGCGGACTTCATCCGAGTTTCTACGGTAAGTGGACTTCATCCGAGCTTCTACAATAAGCGGTCTCCATCCGAGCTTCCACGACAACCGGTCTCCATCCGAGCTTCTACAGTAAGCGGCCTCCTTCCGGACTCCTACAAGAATCGGACTCCGTCCGAACTTCTACAACGGATGGATTCCAGACAAACTTCTACAACGAACGGGCTCCAGCAACCAGATTTCTACAGTGACCGACTGTCTCCGGTGTCTTCCGTACCTCTCCAGCCATCAACCTTCAACAGCACCAACCGGACTTCAACAGTGCCAACCAGACCCCTCCAACGGACAAATTCCCTCCGGACCCCTCCAGCGGTCGACCTTCCGGTGTCCTCCAGACTCCTCCAGCGGACGAACTTCCACAACACCTTCCGGACTCTTCTATCGGTCAACCTTCTATTGCGCCTTCCAAATTCTGCTATCGGTCGACTTTCTGTCGGATTCCTCATGCAACCGGACCTCTCTAGCAGACGGTCTTCAGACAAGCTTCTACATCAGACAAATTCCAAACGGACTTCTCTAGCGATCGGACTCCAGCCAGATTTCTCCAACAGAAAGTTTCCGTCCGGACTTCTACAGCAGATGACTTCCGTCTGCAGCATCAACGCCTAAGGCACCCAACAACTGTTAACCCGTCAACAACTTCGAAAACATCCGAGCTTCTCTTAGATTGCTGAGACAGAGAGCTATTCCGCTCCACCAGACGTCTCAACCGAGATTCAGCCGTCCGGTCCGAACTCCCCGCAAGTCGCGACAACGAACACCACTCCACTCTCTGTAACAAACTCCACGTGGCCCCACCACTCTTCGGCAAGTCGCGACAACGAACACCACTACTCTCCGTAACAAACTCCACGTGGACTCGAACGGCCCACTACCAGGCAGTTACGGACGTCGCTGTCAATCGGTTACGCTCTCCCGTCTATAAAAGAGACCCCCCATATATGTTCTCCTCTAAGTTCTAAGTACTATCTCTAAACTCTGCTAAAATCTCATTCGAATGCTCCATTTCTGTTGAAGCAGAGTACTGACTTGAGCGTCGGAGGGTCTTGCCGAAGCACCCCCAACTCCGGTTTAGACTTTCCTTGCAGGTTCCGACGGCGGCCGTGATCCCCTCGACTCCAGCTTCTCCGGCATCGGCAGAATTCTGCACCAACAAATGTGAAGAGAGTCTCACACCTCCATGGTTGTGCGCTCTCTTTTTTCTTGCATCTCCTTATTTTAGCGCCCCATCATCCACACCTTCAACATCCCATCACGTGAAGAGTTCATGCCTTGAAGAAACATGGGAAGTGGGTTGGGTATGCAATAGAAGGGAACACGTGAAGAGGGTCTTAACGTCCAAAAGCCTCCTCTCCCTCCTCATGCGTCAAAGTCTCACATGCCCAAGAATTGGACGATGTATTCCCTTCATGCCAAGAAGGGTACTTGGCCAAGGGAAAAGAAAGAAAGGGGCATGCTGATTTCCTTTAAGAAAGGTTCTTGAAAAGGGAGAAAAGAAATCAAAAAGTTTTCTTGATAAAAAGAAGATAGAATTCAAGAAAGGTTCTTGGAAAGGGCATGCTGAATTCTTGAGAAGAATTCAGCAACAAGAATTTAGAGGCTGATTTCTTTGAGAAAAAAATCAAGAAAGAAACCAAGAAAGGTTATTGGTTAAGAGAGAAAGAATCCAAGAAAGATTCTTGGAAAAGAAAGGTATTGATTTCCTTGAGAAGGAAATCAAGAAAGAAAAGGCCAGATTCCTTGAGAAGGGATTCAAGAAAAATTGTTTGGGGAGAGTTCTTGATTGGTTCCTGTGTAGATCACTGTTAGAGGGCATATGCTTGGATACCTCGTGGATGTGAATTAAGAAACCTGTCAATCAGCGAGCAATCAGTATCTCCTTAAAGGTATCCCTTTTTCCCTTTTATATTTTATTTGCTATCTCTCTGTGTTTGATTGAATGTCATCAAGGTGATTTTGGGATTGAGATTCAGATCCTTATGTAATCAATAGTTGATGCATGCCTAAAAATTTTAAAATCCATGTTCCATTGTGCATCTGAATCCCAACACCTTACACAGCAATTGTTGACTATCACTATTTGCCGCTATTGTAGGGGCATTCCAACTGCCCAAACAAGAAGTCATATGGGAAGAATCTGATGAGAGTGAGCTATGAGAACATAAAACTTAAGAAATAATTATACCTTACATGTACTCTTTCAAAGAAAGTTCATGAAAAGGGGCCATGAAGTGGCATGTGGCAACTCATCCATGATGCAGATTAATTAGCTACTTATTTGGTTCTAACAATGAGAACTAGTTATACAGTGACACGAGTTTTGGTAGAAACTTTACAATCGTATGTTTCCATGTGGGAAACTTCAGATCGAGTTAATGCTAACATGAATTCATATGATAAAATTTTGATTTTGAGAATCATGAATGAGGCTCATGCAGCAACTAATTTGACATATTATTGTAGCCTTAGTAGCTTCAAGGCTTCAAAATAAAATTGTTAAATTTCAAATAAATCCCAAAGCTTGCGAGATCTGAAATTCTTTTTATGAACAGAAAAAAAAAAAAAAAAAAAAGAGCAGGGCAAAAGAAGAAAAATTAATACACCCGAAAAATAGGTCCAAAGAAATAGGCAAGAATTGATGAAGGGCATATGAGACTAGCACCTTCGACAACATCAAGAACACCTCAAAAATTTTGAAAATATATTTGGCACAATCATGCAATGGTGGTACCAAAACAAAATTAGGAGAACATAGCGATAGCACAAGTAGAACATTATCATGAAGAGCAGAATGGAAGAAATAAGGCATGATATGATGACACAAAAGTGATGTTCAAGGAAAGCAGAAACAAATGAAATTCATGTGGTCTCCCACTCTTTCTAGAACAGTAAAATATCTTTTAAATCTTCCTCTATGAATTCTAGAAAACAAAAATGTGAATTCTTAAAACAAGCCAATACTTCAAGAAACCAAATACAATCCTAGCTACTTTCCAAATTCAAGAATCATAATGTTGCTAAAACGATCAAAAGAACTACAAAACTATTTTAATACAAGCTTGGACTAAAACAGATATGGAGAAAGGAAAGAGCTTTCTAACTTTGCAAAATCTTATTTCAAAAATTAATCTGGGCTGTATGGTTCAATTGCTCTAATATTGCTCTATTTTATTGCTTAAGATCTAAAATTAACATCTTTTCTTGCCTTTGAACTTTTAGCTTTCGCCACAAGCAATGTATGTTACTTTCCTTGTTCTTATTATCTAGCGCAAGCAATGTTGAACATGGAGGATCCAAATCTAGCTTTAAAAGCTTGAAGCCTATCAAATGCCATCAATGTTCAGATACCTTCTAAATTGGAGATGTAATGTAAGCATGGGTCAAGTGTGTGACATAATGAAAGGACATGGTATGTGATATAGATGATGAAAGCTTTTAAGAAATCAGGAAGGACATAAAGGAAGAAAAAACATAGGATTAGCAACAAAAGAGGTTGGTATTCTTGATTTTTTGGTTCTATATTCAACCATACTATGAAAGCCTTGAGTCCACCTGGCAGCCCCAACAACTTTAGTCCATTTAGTCAAAGTTTTTTTGCCTATTACACTATTCTCTGTCTTTTCCTTGTTCGTTTTTAATTTTTCCTTTTATAACAACAAAGATGAAATCTCTCACAGTTTACTGATAAAATTACTCTAATCAGCCGCATCAATACGAATTCTCTTTTAACTTTAGAGTGCTCATCAACGACAATCATTTTAAACCCTCACCATAAAATATATGTTGAGTCATTGAGAGTGTATATCATCCACTTTGTCCCTTTATTCTCAAATATATAATGAGAAAACCTAAACAATCCAAAATTCTGCAGAAAAACCATTTTCCAAATTTCTTCAGCCTTTTAACTAATTAAACCTCAAGAAATCCTTTACCAGATTTTTTTTGAGTTACACCCTAAATCTACTGATAAAAAATCATGAATGCAAACAACGAAACATCTGGGCCCCTTTTCTGACATCCCTAGGCCACCTCATTTCTTATGTTTAGAGCTTTTTTCTCTTGGCTTTGTGTCAATTTGATACTCTTTGCAAATGAACCAATAAAACCTTTTCTGTTATCTTCCTTATGCAACCGAGGACAAGAAACAAACGTCAAACCCTGAAGGTCATTTGATGCAAGAGAAGAGCAACAAGGGCAGGGTTTCAAGTGTGTTATTCCAAATCTGGTCTCGATCAGAAGGCAGATCATTTGTTGAGATGGTTGATTCTACAATGAAATCAAAGAAGGGACATCCAGCAAACCATAGGGAGGGGGCATTGACATCTTCTTTGCAGAAATATACCTACTTCACTCAAGCAACCTTGCGAAGTTGAAAAAAATTATTTTGCTGTTATAAAGTTTTGGATTGTGTCCAGTCGTCTTACACAAGTGTTGTGCATGCATCACATTTAGATGTGACTGATGGACAAAATCAGCCCTTGCATAATTAAGGCATGGAAAGAAAGGAATCAAGTAGATTCGGAGGAAAAAGCAAAATCTTGGTCCCACAACCTTCTGTTCGTACATGGATTGTTACTAGACAAATTCAAATGGGTCATTGTGAAAGCAAAATTTTGTGTATAATGTTAAAATTAATTCCAACAGGCATAACCAGTCTCGCTAAGAAGAGGAAAAGAAAAGCTACCTGTAATTTATTGGGGGAGAAAAGGAAAGCTACCTGATTGCCGTTTGTTTTATTGAGCAGGATGCATATAACCAGGACCCTCCAGGGATCAAAGCAGTGTCTTTCTTGCAGGAGGTTGTGGGACGACCGTGGAGCATCCCAGATATCGTGATCACTGACTCTCTTGTAGGCGTCCGAAAACTTCTCCTTAGCAGATAGCTGGATGCTGCGTTGCTTTCTCCTCCCTTTGCTGCGTTTCTGCGGCTGCCGGTTCGCATCAGTGCTGCCTGTGTTGCCTGTCGTCCTTGGCCTCTTCCTGGTGGTCCCGCCACCGGAACGGGCTTTCCCCTTCTCAGTGATATCCTTCTTGCCATCAACGACGATAAAGTTCTCGGCAGGAGGAGGGAAGAAACGGCTGACCCGTCTGACGGTGGTGGTGGTTGCAGCGGCGGCTGTCTTCCTCCCATTTCTATACTTGACGACAGGCGGTGGTGGAGGAGGAGTGCCGGGGTTAAGAAGGTCCTCTGCCTTTCCTATTCTATTATCAACCCTTCTTTTTCCTTTGTAGGAAAAAGATGCAATGAACTCGACAGGTGACAGGCCATTGAGGATGCTCGGCGGTTTTGTTATGGTGGTCTCGGTAGTGCTCTGGAGTAACGATGATGGTGGTGGTGGTGGTGGTGGCGGCGGCGGCGGTGGAGGAGTATTGTTGTTGTTGTTGTTAGGGCTAAGGAGAAGCCGTCTCTGTCCTATTCTTTTATCAACACTTCCTCCTCCTCTGCTGCTGTTCCTCTTCCTGATACCATCGCCATGTCCTCCGCCTTCTCCTTTATAGGCGAAGGATGCGAAGAACTTTTCAAGCGACTGGCCCTCGAAGGCAGGCTTGCTGCTGGTGACCATGGTATTCCTTATCGATCTCCTCCTCTTCTTCAGAGGTTTCAGCAAGGCAATTCAATTCAAAAAGAAAGGGAAGGAAATAAACAAACCGCGGCAAAATGAAACTCGAATTTGAGGCCAGGCGCCGAAGAGCGAAAATTGGGGGATGGCGATGCGCGCTCGAGACGACGACCCGCCGTCACGCTCACCCTTAACCCTACTGTGATTTTTTTTTTTTTCTTTTAACTAAACATATAAATAAATAAATTGATTTATTTATTTAATTTTCAGTTCAACTACTCCCGTCCAGCTCCATCCCCGTTTAGGCTCTATTTGAAATTACTAATTTTTTAAATTAAATTTTTTATAAAAAATTATTTATTATTTAATAATTATATTAATAAAATATTTTTAAAAAAATAAAATAATTTTTAATGAATTTTTAAACTTTTTCGCAAATAAACCTTTTCAACTTTTTAACAAAATCAAAATAATTTTTAGATATTTTTATCAAATATTATTATATCACTCTAAAATACTTTTTGAGTACCAGAAAGTGCCCTCTGACATCCTAAAAGCTCAGCCAAATAGGACCTTATGCTTTGATTGAAAATTTGATATATATATATATATATATATGAATAAGGAGAGAGAAAAAGAAAGGGACGAAAATATATTTCTTTCTCCTTAATCTGAAGTCTAAAGAAAAAAGATAATTATTTCTTTCCTTCTTGATTGGGAGCAAAAAATATATATATATATATTATAATCTTTTTTTACTATTATACCCTTAAAAGAAACCCAATAAACCCAAGAATACAGTCAAGAAAAGATCTTATCATTTTTTTTTTGTTTTCATTGATTTTTTCCATTCATGGGAGTTTAATTGGATGGAAGACTTAGGTGGAAGGTTTAAAATAAATCTTATGATTGAAATATAATATTAATTTTGTTCTTCATTATTGAAGGGATAAAATAAAAATTATAAAAGATTCACTAACTCTCAATTCCTTTCTCTCCGATTTCGCTCGATATGGAGGAGGAAAAAGTTAAAAATTTGAGAGGATTTGTATTCCCTCTGCTTCTCTCCTTTTCTTTTCTTTTATTTTATAAAAAATTCTCAATTAAAAAAAATATTAACTTTCTTTCTCATTCACTTCTTTTTTTTCTCTTATCTTCCCTCTCAACCAAGACGTTAGCACGACCAAATCGTTTTACCATCACAAGTCCCAAATGCTTTTAAAATCCCTAATATGTTCTTATCCCAATAAGAAAAAGCTCTATCCATCCAACCCACCAATCTGATTCTCCAATTAATTTTGAACTAGTCAATGACTCCATATTTCTTTCTACATGAAAGAGGGCCTGAGCAACCTATAGTGGTGATTATCATCGTTGGAAACTGATGTAAATTTACTAGTTGCAAGTTTATGTAATATCGCAACATAGTTTTTCAAATTCAAAAAAAAAAAAATTAAGGCCAGTATGTGCTCTGCACGTGCTGAGGGACCTGATTATGATTTGACTATCGAAGGAGTCTCTCTTCCCTCTTCGATCGAGTCTTTGATTTCATGTGGGAATTGAAGTTTTGTCGGCTTCCATCGCCTCGATTGGCCCTCTATATAAAAGCCCGATCTCTTCTTTGAAGCAACCATTGAAGAATGATGCCGACCAACCATCCTCTTCTTCCTCTCCTCTCGAAAAGCCAACATACCCATTCTTTGTGCTATTGAAAATCATGGTCATCGACCACCAAAATGAAGGTAAGGATCGGTTGGTTATATAATTGATTCTCCACATCCTTCTGAATCTTAGAATCATAATTTCTAAATGAACAATTATTGGGTTGATCAGAATTTCTTGGATGTCTTGTCCTGATTTGAATTCTCCTATTTTTCTTTCCCGCCCATCTTTCTTTGTTTTTTCGACTACAATCATCACCACCGACCATAGATTGATGATCCCCCATTGCATCACTATAGCTCGCATCCCTACTGATAGCTGCCCCCAGCTTTGAGCCCCTCTATTTTGAGAATAGAAGGGGAATGGAAGGTCCCCAGTTCTACCAAGAAGAAAATAAGAAGAAGAAGAGAGAAAAAAAAAAAAAAAAAAAAAAGAAGAAAGAGTTTCTCTCTCTCCTTTCTCTAAGCTTGCATTCCCACTCTCTCTAGAAAGTTTTACTTTTTCTCTAAAATTTTTTTCTCTAGATCATCTCTTCCTTTATATTTTCTCTCTCTATGACTTTTAATGATTCTGATCTAATTTAATGAAAAGAATCTTGATTTATGATCATTGGATAGTGTGCCGGCACCCATTTTGATCAGATCGAGTATACCTAGATGTTGATCCCATAATTGATTTTGATGATTGCCAAACTTTGGATATTTATGAATCTAACTATGTATTTCAAGAATAAATGTAGGTCTTTTCAGGTGCTTAAATTAAACAAATAATCTATAGAAAAGATCTCCTCAAAATTCACTAAGTCAAAGGAATTAAAGAAGGATTTTTGAGTTTTTGACTTAGTGGAGTCAATTCCAGAGCAAAAGGAGCCGATCCCTTCACTGAAATAGGTGTTAAAATGAGTAATTCCAAGTTTCAAGAGAATTTGAGTCGACTCAGGAAGAGTTTGAGTCGATTCTGGCATGAACTTAACATTTGACATAGGCCTTGAGCCAATTTAAGCATCCCTTGAACCGACTCAGGCACGCAGACCTGCACTGGCACAGCCTTGAGCCAACTCAAGAACAACATGAGTCAACTCATGTAGAAAAGATAGAGAAACAATTTTTGAACTTGCTACTTGAGCCGACTAAAGAAATCTAAGAGCCGACTCATGAGGACCATAAGCCGACTCAAGAAAACCATGAGTCGACTCAACAGTTTCTGATAGTAATAATGGCTAGTTTTCAAAAAACTGCAGATTTATAGAAAAGCCCTCCAATAGCTAGTTTTCAGTCTCCAACGGCTAGACACGGCTAGTTTGGCTTCTAAAAAGGGTTTAAAGACTTTCAAACTCATTGAAGAGCCAAGATTAAGGGGATTAAAGAGGGAAAACATCATCTTGAGTAAGCATCATTGAATATCCTTAAGAGAAAGAAAAGAGAGGAATTAAGTAAAAGAATTTTGAGTGTGCTTTTAAGAACAATCTTCTCCAACTTCTTCCACCTCCTCTCAAGCTTAAAAGAAGAGAAGAAAAAGCATCAAAAGAGCCATCCATCAGCTTCTCATCTGAGCTTTAAAAGAGTTTCATTTTTATTTTTCTCTTTATGTCGAAATTTCATATATTGTATTTTGTTTCTTTACAAGTTTCTTTAAGAAAAAAAAACTTAGGGATTAGACTGATCCAAGCTCATAATCGGACATTGTAAAGATTTTGATTGGTGAGCCCAAAAAATTAACTGAGTTATTAGTGAGCTCGAAAAACCAACTAGATTTTATTTGTGAACTCAGAAAAACAAACACAATATAATCAAGGAAGGATTTTGTATAATTTTGAAAGAGAGCTTGGAGAGTAGACATAGGTATAGATTGCACCTATCCACTATAACATCTTATGTGTTTGTGTTGTGCTTTCTTATTCTATTACTTTGCTTGTCCTGCATGATTTTAGTTTCAGCTTAGCATAGTTTAATTCTTGCATGGTCTTGATTTCGCTATTGCTTATATTGCATACATCACCACCACATCTTTTAGATTAAAATTGAAGCACATACTTGCCTTAGAGTTTAATTTGGTTAAAACTTTTAAATAACCTAATTCACCTCCCTCTTGGCTTGCTATCTCTGGACAATACTAGATTTGATCAGCTATGATTTATACTGAGCCATCTGTATGCTAGTCCAATCTTAATTTGATTAAATTGTCTTGATTGGATCGATTGAAATGTCAGATAGTGTTGCTTGATCAGTCATATTTTGTCTCATCATTTTTCTCTCCTCTGATACTCTCTTTATGTGATTTATGTATTATGCAAGGTTCTAGCGCACATTTGGTGAGACCCCGAAAGAGGTTGGTAATCGAAGAGGACTCGATGAGACTCTAAGAGAGGATGGTAGCCGAAGAGGTTCGATGAGGTAGTCGAAGAGGACTCGATGAGACTTTAGAAGAGGATGGTAGCCGAGGAGGTTCGATGAGACTCAAACTGGGGTTGGTAGCCGAAGGTGGCTGATGTATTGACAACAATTATGAAAGTCAACAAGGAGGATTGATTGGTACCTAGTTGGTAAGATTAAATAGGTCTAATCACCTAGTCTACTGATTGAGGGTGATCTAGCTTGATGTGGGTCAACTCAGGTGTGAAGCCACTATGCCTAGTGGATAAAGGCTAATAAACCCCGCCTTCTAATGGGCATTTGCCTTTTGAAAAGTTAGTTAGGGGCTACGGTCCTAATATGTGGTATCAGAGCGAGGTTACAGGTTCGAAACCCAACAGGCCCCCAGAGTGTTAAAAAAAAAATATCGCTGGAGAGAGGAATTGTTGTGCAAAGTTCCAACGCACATTTGGTGAGACCCAGAGAGAGGTTGGTAGCCGAAGAGGACTCAATGAGACTCTAAGAGAGAATGATAGTCGAGGGGATTCGATAAGGTAGCTAAAGAAGACTCGATGAGATTCTAGAAGAGGATGGTAGTCGAGGGAGTTCAATGAGACTCAGACTGGGGTTGGTAGCCGAAGGTGGCTGATGTATTGACAATAATTATGGGAGTCGACAAGGAGGATCGATTGGTGTCTGACTGGTAAGATTAAATGGATCTAACCATCTAGTTTGCTGATTGAGGATGATCTAGCTTAATGCGGGTCAACTCAGATGTGAAGCCCCTGTGTCTAGTGGATAAAGGCTAATAAACTCCACCTCCCAATGGGCATTTACCTTTTGGAAAGTTGGTTAGGGGCTACGGTCCTAACATTATAAACCTAGTGAACCCGACCTGTTACTTTAAATCTAAGTTGATTCTAGTAGGGAGTTTTAAACTATTCCATTAGTCGAGCAACATACCCATCCTATCTGAGTCTATGTCAAGCATTGTAAGATTCGGTTATTATTGATCTCTATTACATCATTATATCTTAAGTGATCCTAATTAGATGAAGCTACTTGATCAAATTGATCTTTGATTGCTGAGCAATATATTAATTTATGTTGAATCTGTAGGAACCAGATCTAGGGTTTCAGGGTTAGATCTTGAAATTTTTTCAAGATCATACAGCGGAAGACTAAAATAAATCAAAATTTATTTTCTGAAATCAGAAAATCCCTAGATCTAAGATCCTATTACATGATTATTACATAGCATTAAATCAAAAATTAAAATATATAAATATAGCATGAACTACATGTTGATCATATCAACATGTTTCTATACCACATCTAATGTATGTATTAAACAATAGATCAAATCTATTACCTTGCAAGTTAGACGCTCTAACCTCGCTGATCCAGGCTTAAGGATGATGTTGCAAGCCGCACATGCGTCCGACCTCTAGGAGTCATCCACACGAGCCCACGAATCTCGATCAGAAGTCCTGCTTCAGGAAATCAGCACAGTATGCTAGTACTGCGCTGATCCTTCTTTGATAGTTGATCAGGTGCCTCCTTCTTGATTTGGACTCTTCCAAAGATGGAAAGTAAAAGGAAGAGTTTCAGATCTGAGACGCTCTCAGAAAACTCAAGATGGAGGGAGGAAAGATATGAAAACGAAAAACCCTAGAAGAAGACCCTCTTCTTCTTCTCATTTTTCTCTCTAAACACCCTAACTTGCATCTTTTATATCTCCACGACCCAAAGGTCTTTCTCTCTGATTTTTAGATGACACAAAGGTCTCTCAAATCTCTATCTTCTCCTAAAATTTCATAAATAAACTCATTTTATACAGAGAGATATTATAGAGTCCTTGTCTAGGTCAAATACCTAGTCAAGGCTTATCCAAATATGGCAAGTTAAGGGGCGCCCAACTCTTGAGCACCTCCTCCATATTTTTGTGCATGGATCACCAGAAAAGGGTGCACAATGTGTACCCTAAAAGTTATGAAAATTCTAAAAAAAATTTGGATAAATTCGGTGCAAAATTGAAAGAGTTTTGGATTTCTAAAATTCTATCTCATAGAATTCGAAATCCAAACTTATTCCATTTTGATTTGATCCAAACCACCTTCCATGTAAGAAAGAAGAGAGGAAACCTTTTGTGAATGTGGGAGAGACCTGGGAGAGAGCTTTTGTCACACAAAATAAGTGGAGATTGGCGTTGAATAAGAGAGAGGGCGTGGGGAAGGCTTATGTGGCGCAAGGTGGAATCCTAGTCTTACTAGGATTCTATCTTATGTCTTGTTTTAATTTGATTTTCCAAACCAAATCAAACCAAAATTAGATCAACCTAATTAAAATAGGTCTTAACCCAATTAAGAACCTAATTTAATAAGATTAAATTAAATTTAATTCTGATTTAATTTTCTAATCAAATTAGAAATTAGATTGACCCAAGTCCTAGTTGAACTAGGACTAGTTTTTCCTTGCACTTGGCTTATCCAATAAACCAATTGGACTTGATCCAATCAAGCCTAAAATAAATCTAATTAAATCATATTTAATTAGACTTAATCTCAGCCCATTGGCTTAATCAAATTAAGTCAATTAGCAATCAAATTGCTAATCGATCCTCCTGCAATACTTGCACTGGGTTAAATGTCAATCGTATTGATCATTTAACCCTAGAACGATTCTTAATCATTGATCAACCATCCGATCAGATCATGAACTCTAATGTGTGTGACCTCATAGGTCCGAACCTAAGTCGGTAGCATAGAAATAAATTTTTGTACCAATCGAAGTGACCATCTAGCAATGGTACCCGACGATCGGATAGGTCGAATGTGTAAAACAACATCCTTAGAACCCATGCGGATATAGTTTTCATATAATTCATCCCCTTGACCAAAATGATCATAGGACACCCCAGAGTTTAACTGTCAACTCTGATCAGGTTGTCCACATTGTATTTCAAAATATCAAATCCATCTGATGGATTACCCTGGCCAAGGTTTTACTAAATTGAAATACAGCGACTCATTCTTCTCCAACTCTTGGAGTGATCAATCCCATCTCGATCACACTCTGACTTCGCAAGTATTTGACTGTGCCCAGAAGCCTTCCATCTCTGAATTAAAAATTCAGTTAGTCCAGTACCAAATCACAGTGAGTTGCTTGCAAGTCACTGAGGCGATCTCAAGTCTAAGGGACACTTATATCTATATCCCATCAGAGACATTCTCGACAGCAGAATACTCTGGAGTTGGTCACGTTCAATGATGATGTACCCTTACATCTCACCTGTATGTCATACCAGTATCTCCACACTCCTTGGTTAAGAGGACAACCAACCCATATGGCCTACAGTGATCTATGCTCGATAGAAGCTGTCATCCTTATTAACAGCTTATCATTTGATCGTGAACAGTTTTAAGGACTAATCGATAAATCCTCTCTTTATCGAACTTAAATAGTCCTAAGGACTTCATCATAACAACGGAGTTCATTAGAAGATGAAAGCTTATGATGAAGATGCCAAATATATTTTATTTATTAACAAATCAATTACAATACTTGGTTGCTCAACCGTCAACAGCTTGACGATTGGCTTTTTGGGACACATTTTCCAACAACTCCCACTTGTCCTAAAGCCACTCGGCACAGTATCTAATACCCATTTTCGACTTGTGGTTGTCGAACTCCTTTATCGCTAGGGCTTTAGTGAAGGGGTCGGCTAGGTTCTCCTTTCCGTCGATCTTCTGAAGGTCGACGTCACCTCGATCCATAATCTCTCGGATCAGGTGGAAGCGACGCAAGATGTGCTTCGTCCGTTGATGTGCTTTGGATTCCTTCACCTGAGCTATGGCACCAGTGCTGTCGCAGTAGAGCAGGACTGGACCATCGAGGGAGGGTGCTACTCCGAGCTCGTTGATAAATTTCCTCAGCCACACAGCTTCCTTCGCGGCATTCGATGCTGCGATGTACTCCACTTCACAAACAGAGTCTGTCACAGTATGCTGCTTGGAACTCTTCCAGCAGATGGCTCCACCATTCAGAGTAAAGATATAACCCGACACGCTCCTGCTGTCATCATGGTCAGATTGGAAGCTAGAGTCTGTGAACCCCACAAGTTTCAGATCTGACTTGCCATAAACCAACCATTGGTCCTTAGTATTTCTCAAATACTTAAGGATGGCTTTAACCACTTTCCAGTGATTTTCTCCAGGATCAGATTGGTATCTACTCACTACTCCTAATGAGTATGCCACATTTGGTCTTGTACATGTCATGACGTACATGATAGATCCCACGGCTGAAGCATATGGGACTCTACTCATACGCTCTCTCTCTTCAGGAGTTGTCGGACAATCCTTCTTAGAGAGAGAAATTCCATGGCCTATCGATAGATAGCCCTTCTTGGAATTCTCCATGCTGAACCTCTTCAGCACAGTGTCTATGTACATGGACTGGGATAACCCAAGCATCCTTTTAGATCTATCTCTATAGATCTTCATCCCTAGGATGTAAGATGCTTCACCCAAGTCCTTCATGGAGAACTGTGATGACAACCAAACTTTTATTCCCTGTAGTGCGGGGATGTCATTTTCGATTAAAAGAATGTCATCCACGTACAAGACAAGGAATACCATAATTGGACCATTTGCCCATTTATAGATGCAGGGCTCTTCTCCATTCTGAATGAAGCCATACGTTTTGATCACCTTATCAAAACGCATGTTCCAACTCCGAGAAGCTTGCTGCAGTCCATAAATGGATCTCTAAAGCTTGCACACCTTGGACTCATCTGTGGATGTAAACCCCTCAGGTTGTATCATATACACCTCTTCAGTCAGCTCTCCATTCAGGAAAGCTGTCTTTACATCCATCTGTCAGATCTCATAATCCAGATGGACAGCTATTGCAAGTATTATCCGAATGGATTTGAGCATTGCCACAGAGAAAAATGTCTCGTCATAGTCAATACCATAACGTTAACGATACCCCTTGGCGACCAGACGGGCTTTATAGGTCTCCACCTTTCCATCTGCGCCCCTCTTCCTTTTGAAGATCCATTTACACCCAATGGGTTTAACCCCTTCAGGTGGGTCAACCAATGTCCATACATCGTTGACTTTCATGGACTCCATTTCGAATTTCATGGCTTCAAGCCATTTCTCAGAATCAGATCTCTGCATTGCATCCATATAGGTGATCGGATCTTTATTATTCTCATCAAGTTCGATGGGATCACCATCCCGGACCAAGAAATCGTAGTATCTGTCTGGCTGATGCGGTACTCTACCGGATTACCTTAATGGTGCAGGTATATTGGGCTCCGGATCTGTCTAATCGTATCCGACTCAGGTTCAGCTATTGATATCGATCCTTCTACCTGTTGAACTTCATCAAGTTCAACCTTAGAGGCAACGATTCCTTCACCAAGGAACTCCTTTTCTAAAAAGATTGTCTTAAGACTGACGAACATCTTTTGTTCATCAGCATGGTAGAAAAAATATCCTTTTGTCTCTTTGGGGTACCCTATGAATGAGCATTTGTCAGACCTAGGTCCAAGTTTGTCTGTGACTAATCATTTGACATAGGTCGGGCACCTCCAGACCCTAAGGTGTGAAAGTACTGGCTTACGTCCCGTCCATATCTCATATGGAGTCTTAATTACAGACTTACTTGGAACCCTATTTAACAGATAACAGGTCGATTCGAGTGCATATCCCCAGAAGGATATCGGCAAGCTAGCAAAATCCATCATGGATTGGACCATGTCTAACAAAGTCTGATTTTTCCTTTCAGACACACCATTATGCTGTGGTGTTCCTGGAGGAATCCATTGGGAGAGAATCCCATTCTCTCCTAGATATGTGAGAAATTCACTAGAAAGATATTCTCCTCTTCAATCAGATCGAAGAGTTTTAATACTCTTTCCAGTTTGTTTTTCTACTTCACTTCGGAATCGTTTGAACATTTCAAATGAATCCGACTTATGTTTTATCAGATAGACATATCCATATCGGGATAGATCATCCATGAAGTTATGAAGTAGAAATATCCACCTCTAGCACTGGTGCTCATGGGCCCGCATACATCAGTATGTACTAGGCCCAAGAGCTCAGTAGCTCTCTCATCTTTTTCAGTAAAAGGTGACTTGGTCATTTTACCAAGAAGACAGGACTCATAGGTTGAAAATGATTCACAATCACTGACTTCGAGGATTCTCTCTTGAGTCAACCTGTTTATTCTGTTCTTGTTTATGTGACCTAACCTATAGTGCCATAAGTAGATATCTCACACACTATCTAATCTAGGATGCTTGCCAGTAGAATAGACTCTTATCAGGCTTGATCTTTTTGGTCTGGCTCTGCACTGATGTCCCAGCCTGAACTTGCACCTTCTTCACTTTCTTCTTCTTGTTCTTCTTCCCTTTCTTAAAAGGTCGAGAACCAGAAGACGAACCTCCCACTAAGTTCACCGACTCCTTGTAAAGTTGGTGATCCTTCTCAAAGTTCTGAAGCAACCCCAGTAACCCGTGGTAGTTCTCTTCAGGCTTTGTCATTCTATAATGAGTGAGGAATGGGAGATTAGACTTGGGCAGTGAGTTCAGTATTGCATCTTTCCCAAGCTGCTCATGTAAGGGAAAGCCGAGCTTGCTCAATCGTTCCATCAGCTCGATCATGTACAATACATGATTAGTGACAGAGGCACCATCCCGTATTTTGGCATTGAAGATGGCACAACTAGTCTTGTGCCTCTCCACATCATCGGGTGTGCCAAAGGCATCCTCCAACACTTGAAGCATGTCCTTTGGCTGAGCTGTCTCGAATCTGCGACTGAACTCATCGCTCATGGCAGCCAGCATGATACAACGCACCGTGGTCCGATCACTGAGCCACTTCTGGTAAGTGTCTCTGACTATTCCACGTGCATTAACAGCTGGCTCCTCAGGTGCAGGATCCATTATCACATATAGGATCCGTTCATGCTCCAGGACTATCTTCAACTTTTGGTACCACCTACCGAAGTTGGATCCTACCAATTTATCATTGTCCAACAATGATCGGAGCGATAGGAAAGTGGTACCCAAGTCTAATAATGCCTTCTTAATCGTGAGGTCCCCTATGACACAAATAATTGGGGTACCTGGATCTTTCAGTTTGGGTGGGGCAATTTGCTGGAAAACTGAGCTAGCCTGCTCAGTTAGGTGGACTTTTCTTGGTATTTGTGCCTTTGATTTTCGTTTCTGTGTACACAGGTCCTTTAGAAATTTAGCATAGGTTGGAACTTGCTTAATGACATCGAGAAGAGGTAAGTTTATCTGAACCTGTTTAAACAGTTTCAACATTTCATTCATTTTTATACCCTTCTTATCAAGAGGCAGAGAGGATTCTAAAGCACTGGGAAATGGAGCTTTAGGTGCAGGTGCTGGGTTAATAGGTTTTTTCTTCTCTTCAAGTTTCTTCTTTTCTGTTGTAGCTGAAATTGGTTGCTCTTGTTGTTGGATTACTTCAGGTTGATTTAAGATTTTTCCGCTTCTAAGGGTCATAATCGATTTGGCATGTTCGAAAAAAGTTTCAGGACCAATGGAGCTTTCAGCCATGTACTGTCCTTTTGGGTTATTAATAGGCTGACTGGGTAATTTGCCTTCTTCCCTCCTACTGAAAGCTGTTGCTAGCTGACCTATCTGGGTCTCTAGCTTTGCTATTGATTGCGTATGAGAGTGAAGGAGTTGGGTATTCATTTCTAGTCCTTTAAGTGCTTGCAGTACCTTTTCTTCGAAAGCCGAGCTATGAGTACTCGGAGTGGGTTGAGGAGGGTTCTGGTATTGTAGCTGGGATGGATGCCTCTAAGTCGCATCCGGATAACCTGATCTTTGTTGCACTGGAGGAACCACTGGTTGTGTTTCCATGAGAAATTCGGATGGTTTCTCCATCTCGGATTGTACGTACTAGAATAGGGGTTGTTCTCTGATCTATGAGTAGTTTGGGCTTGATGGACTTGTTCTTGTACATATTCAGAAAACTGTGGTGCAACCAGACAATCATTCACATAATGAGTGGGGCTCGAACACAATGCACATATATCTTGTATCTGACGGGATGGAGAAGGTGACTGTCCTATACTTAATAATCGATCAAACTTTTGGGATAATTCATCTACCTTATGATGGATATCTATGGCATTTCCTACTTTATATATTCCACCTCTCTTTGGGTTTAACATGGGTTTATCTCTAATAGAGGCAGACATATGATGTAATGAATTTTTACTTAAAATTTCAAACAGTTGCCATACCTCATTCTCATTTTTCAGCATGAATGTCCCACCGCATGATGCATCGACCATTTGTCTATGTCTTTCAGATAGCCCATCATAAAAATATTGGATTAATTGCCACTTGGGTACAGCATGATGGGGATATTTTCTAATAAGGTCCTTTAATCTCTCTCATGTTTTATGAAATATTTCTCCATCTAATTGGAAAAAACTAGTTATGGCTTTCCTTATTTGATTAGTTTTTCCTATGAGAAAATATTTCTTGAGAAACTCTCCTTGCAGCTGGTCCCAGGTTGATATAGTCATAGAATCCAAAGTATGTAGTCAGTATTTGGCTTTGTCCTTAAGTAAGAAAGAGAATAATTTTAACCTAAGAGCATCATCGGAGAAGTTATGAATTTTGACAGTTGAGCATATCTCAAAAAATTCTTCAAGATGTTTATAAGTGTTGCTCCTAGATTGATTTTGATGATTACAAAGCAGATTGAAGGGATACAAATATTTTAAATTGAAAAAGTCCTTATGCTCTTCAAGGGCAAAATCATAATTTCACTAAAATCCTAATTTGATAGTATCATTTGGTAGAATAAATGATTTGTAAACTATTGGTGAAAATTTCATTATTTTTGGACTTGTATTTTGAAAGTTATGCATGTTTGAAAATCATGAGTCGACCCGTGAGTCAACTCATGGCACAATGAGCTGATTGGCACACAGATTTTTTGTTGGCACACCCTGTGAGTCGACCCTCATGAGTTGACCCCCAGGAATGAGTCGACCCCCATGAGTCGACCCCTGCAGTTTTAGGTCAAAAGTTGCAGAAACTCATTTTCTGGCTGATGCAACAGAAGTCGACTCATGAGTCGACTCCTGAAGCATGAGTCGACTCATGAGTCGACCCCTGCGATGGAAAATATCAGCAATGACTATTTTTTTGCCCGTTTTAATTGCCTTTTATGCTTCCTAAAATTGCTCTAACGGCTCTTTATCTGCCTAAATTGTTTTCTCTTGTTTCTTATTGCTATAAAATGCTTCAAATGGTGAAAGAAATTATAGATCAAAAAGGAGAGATCAAACCTATATTCAAAAGGATCCAAAATCTACACGAAAAAGCCTGAGATCAACGAAATACCCAAAAGAAAAGGAGAGAGGATCCACAATATACAAGAGAGATTGTGAAAGAGAAAAGCAAGAGCATTCAAAGAGAGGATCTTTCAAGCCTATTGTTCAACCTTGATCAAGAGATCTTTCAAAGCCTTCAAGAAGTCTTCAATCAAAGATCATCCTCTTCTCAAGCATTCATTCAAGCGTTCATCCACCTTGAGAAAATCCCAAAAGGGTTTCTTCATTTGAGTAAAGTATTTTTATTGTTATATTCGCTCATTTAAGGAGCTGTTATTGTATTAATTTGTGCTCTAAATTTTCTTACTCTTTGTAAGTAATTGTTCTTGTTTTTGGAGGATTTCCAAAATAAGGAAAGGTTGATCCGAACCTGAAATCGGAGTGTTTTGGGTTGACTTGTACCCGGAAAACAAGTAGACAAGCTTGGGATAGCTAGTGTCGGAGTTTTCGACATTTTGTATTCGGGTTGAATACAAGTATAGTGGATTGAAATTCCCAAGTAGGAACTTGGAGAGTGGATGTAGGTGCAAGGTTGGCACCGAACCACTATAAATCTTTGTGTTTGTAGTGTGCTTTATTGTTTCTCTTTATTTCTTTATTACATCCTTGCATTCCTGCTTTTGGTAATTAATATTGAATTAAAGTCTTTGTTTTGTTCATCATAAGTAATTAATTAAGCCTAAAATTTTTAGAAACCCAATTCACCCCCCCTCTTGGGTTGCATAGCTGGGCAACAAGTGGTATCAGAGCTCGGTGCTCTAGCCCTTCTTTGATCTAACAATCAAAGAGCCAAAGATCTATGGCAACCCATGTCGGTATTTCTCTAGCCGAGGGGCAATCAACAAACCGACCTCCACTTTTCAATGGGTCTAATTACACCTATTGGAAAGCTCGGATGAAGATATTAATACAAGCACTCGACTATGATATGTGGAGTATCATAGTGAACGGTCCTCACACACCCACCAAGATTATAGATGGTGAGGAGTCAACCAAATCCAAGAAAGAATGGGATGAGGTTGATAAGAAATTGGCACAATTAAATGCCAAAGCCATGAATATTCTTTATTGTGCACTAGATGCAAGTGAATTTAATCGCATTTCTACTTGTGCATCTGCTAAAGAAATATGGGATAGGTTAGAAGTAACCCATGAGGGAACAAATCAAGTAAAAGAGTCTAAAATAAACATGCTTGTACATAAATATGAATTGTTTAAAATGGAGCATGATGAGTCCATAACTGCTATGTTTACTCATTTTACTGATATAATTAATGGTTTGAAGAGTCTTGGCAAATCTTATACTAACAGTGAGCTTGTAAGGAAGATTCTCAGATCATTGCCTAGAACTTGGGAAGCCAAGGTGACTACCATCCAAGAAGCAAAGGACTTGAACACTCTACCTCTAGAAGAGCTTCTTGGATCCTTGATGACTCATGAACTTAGCATGAAGCAACATCAAGAGGATGAAGTCAAAAAGAAAAGAACCATTGCCCTCAAATCCACAGCTTCGCCTGATTATGAAACGGATGACTCTGAAGATGAAGAACAGGATGAAGAGATGGCACTCATCACCCGGAAATTTAAGAAGTTTCTAAGAAAAAGGAAACAGGGGATGAGAAAGAAGTTCACAAAAGGGGAACAAAGCAAAGAGAAAGAGAAAGATCAACCCCTTATATGCTACGAGTGCAAGAAGCCGGGACATTTCAGATCCGAATGCCCACAACTGAAGAAAGGTCCCAAAAAGTTCAAAAAGAAAGCAATGATGGCGACTTGGAGTGCGAGTGATGACTCAAGCTCCGACGAGGAAACCTCAACAGAACAAGCCAACTTGTGCCTTATGGCACACGAAAATGAGGTAACTTCTGAATCCACTAGTGAATTTACTTTTGAAGAATTGCATGAAGCATTCTATGATTCAATTGATGAATTGAAGAAACTAGGGAAGAAAAACAAAGAACTGAAATTGAAAAATCAGTCCTTAGTGAAACAAGCTGAAAACCTTTCAGTTGAAAAATCCACCTTAATTCAAGAGAATCAAAACTTAAAGAATGAAATTAACAAGCTGAAACCTATAGTAGATAAGTTCACCTTAAGTTCAAACAAATTAAATATGATCCTTGATAATCAGAAAGCTATATATGATAAGGCTGGACTTGGCTATAAATCTCTGAAGAAACAAAAATTTCTGAAGGATATGTATGTAAATTATTCAAGTAACAAGTCTACAAATATTACTTGTTTCAAATGTGGAAGAATAGGACATAAATCATACACATGTCTTATTAACAAATATGCAAACACAAAGAAAATATGGGTTCCAAAAGGAACCATTTTGACTAACCGAAAAGGACCCAAGAAAGCTTGGGTACCTAAGACAGAAACTTGACCCTTGCTTGCAGGTGTGTCTAGCATCCCAAGAAGGAAACAGGAAATGGTATCTTGACAGTGGATGCTCGAGACACATGACTGGTGATGAATCACAATTCATCACGCTTGATGCTAAGGATGGAGGGATGGTCACCTTTGGAGATAATGACAAAGGAAAGATCATCGGGATAGGTAACATTGGTATCACTCCCTCCAAATACATTGAGAATGTTTTATTAGTTAAAGGTTTAAAGCATAACTTACTTAGCATTAGTCAATTCTGTGATAAAGGGTATAAAGTAGTTTTTGAATCATCTGTTTGCATTGTGACTAGTCCTATTAACGATGGCATTAAAGTTATAGGACATAGGCATGACAATGTTTATATGGTAGATTTGAATGACTTAGCCAAATTAGACATGCAATGCCTAGTATCCTTGAATGCTAAAATTAATGAGACTAGTTGGCTGTGGCATCGTAGACTTGCACATATTAGCATGCATTCTCTTTCAAAATTAATTAAAAAGGAATTAGTTCTCGGTTTGCCAAAATTGAATTTTGAAAAGGATAGAATTTGTAATGCATGCCAATTAGGAAAACAAACTAGAGTTTCATTTAAATCCAAAAATACTGTTTCAACTTCTAGACCTCTAGAGCTCTTACATATGGACTTATTTGGACCAACTAGAACCACGAGTCTAGGAGAAAAACGATATGGATTTGTAATTATAGATGATTACTCTCGTTTTACTTGGGTTTTCTTTTTGGCACACAAAAATGAAACTTTTCATATTTTCACTAAATTTCAACGAAAAGTCACTAATGAAAAAGGTTTTTCAATTCAAAATATTAGAAGTGATCATGGAACTGAATTTGAAAATCAAGATTTTAAAAATTTTTGTGATGAAAATGGAATTGGCCATAACTTCTCTACTCCTAGGACACCCCAACAGAATGGGGTAGTTGAAAGGAAAAATAGAACCTTAAAAGAAATGGCCCGTACCATGCTTTGTGAAAGCAACCTTCCAAGATATTTTTGGGCGGAAGCAATTAACACAGCATGTTACATTTTAAATCGTGCTTTAATTAGACAATTTTTAAAGAAAACCCCCTATGAACTTTGGAAAGGAAGAAAACCAAATATTGCATATTTTCATATTTTTGGTTGCCGATGTTTTGTATTAAATAATGGCAAAGAAAAACTTGATAAATTTGATACAAAATCAGATGAAGCAATCTTTCTAGGTTACTCCTCCACTAGTAAAGCATTTAGAATTTTCAACAAAAGAACTTTAGTAGTTGAGGAGTCCATACATGTTGTTTTTGATGAATCTAACGATCTTCCTTCAAGGAAGAATGAGGGTGTTGATGATGCAAATCCACTAATAGAAGGTATGAAGGAGATCACTCTGAAAGATTCAGCAACTCCAGAAGACAAGGATCAAGAAGACGAACAAAATGAGAGAGGTGAAGAAACTCAAGAACAACCTCAAGGTACAAATGACCTACCCAAGGAATGGAGGTATGTTCACAACCACCCTAAGGAGTTAATTATTGGTGATCTTATGCATGGGGTAAAAACCCGTTCTTCACTTAGAGATGTAGTTAATCATTGTGCTTTTGTATCTCATCTTGAACCTAAAACCTTTGAAGAAGCTGAAAATGATCATAATTGGATTAATGCTATGCAAGAGGAACTTAATCAATTTGAAAGAAATAATGTTTGGACCTTAGTATCTAGACCTAAAAATTATTCAATAATTGGCACAAAATGGGTCTATAGAAACAAATTAGATGAGCATGAAAATGTAATTAGAAATAAAGCAAGACTGGTTGCTAAGGGATATAATCAAGAAGAAGGAATTGATTTTGATGAAACCTTTGCACCTGTTGCTAGATTAGAAGCTATTAGACTTCTACTTGCATATGCTTGCTTTATGAAATTCAAGTTATTTCAAATGGATGTTAAAAGTGCATTTTTAAATGGATATATTGCTGAAGAAGTATATGTAGAACAACCCCCTGGATTTGAAAATCATGCTTTTCCTAATCATGTCTTTAGATTAAATAAAGCTCTATATGGATTAAAACAAGCACCTAGAGCATGGTATGAAAGGCTAAGCAAATTTCTACTAAATAATGATTTTACAAGAGGTAATGTAGATACAATCCTATTTATTAAAAGAAATCAAAATGATATGCTAATTATACAAATTTATGTTGATGACATAATTTTTGGGTCTACTAATGAATCCCTTTGTCAAGACTTTGCTAAGCTTATGCAGGGAGAGTTCGAGATGAGCATGATGGGAGAACTCACCTTCTTCCTCGGACTCCAAATCAAACAATCAAAAGAGGGAATCACCATCATCCAAAGCAAGTACACCAAGAAACTACTCAAAAGATTTGGAATGGAGAACTGCAAACCAATTGGCACACCAATGAGTCCCTCATGTAAGCTTGACAAGGATGATGAAGGTAAATGTATAGACTTAAAATACTATAGAGGTATGATTGGCTCATTATTATACTTAACTGCAAGTAGGCCTGATATCATGTTTAGTGTTTGTTTATGTGCTAGATATCAATCTAATCCTAAAGAATCTCATTTAAATGCTGTTAAAAGAATCCTTAGATACTTAAATGGTACTCAAACTCTAGGGTTATGGTACTCTAAGGACTCACAAATTAATTTATTAGGATATTCAAATGCTGATTTTGCTGGATGTAAATTAGATAGAAAAAGCACAAGTGGAACTTGCCAATTTCTTGGAGTTAACCTAATCTCATAGTTTAGCAAGAAACAAAATTCGGTGGCACTGTCTACGGCTGAGGCCGAATACATTACAGCCGAAAGTTGTTGTGCTCAAATCTTGTGGATTAAGCAACAACTCGAAGACTTTGGAATCAAACTTAATGAAACACCAATAAGATGTGACAACACAAGTGCCATAAATCTATCTAAAAATCCAATTCAACACTCAAGATCCAAACATATTGAAATAAGACATCATTTTATAAGAGAACATGTTCAAAACAAAAATATAATTCTTGAATATGTTTGCACTGAAAACCAATTAGCTGATATCTTTACAAAGGCCCTTAGTGAGGATAGATTCTGTGAAATTAGGAGAAATCTAGGAATTCTAGATCCATATGCCTAAAATTTCTCAATTTCCAAGAATTGATGTCAAATATTCTTAGAGCTCAATTTCCAACATCTATCCTGGTCCCAAAAGCTCAAATTTATCATTCTAAAAACTTATCATTGAGCAAAATTCCTTCACTCAAAATTTCAAATTTTTCTGGAATTTATTCATATTTTTTCTGATTTTTTGAACCTCATGAGTCGACCCCCATGAGTCGACTCAATGGCAAACTTGTAAATCCCATCAACTTCCCACGGGTTCATTGTTTTTAAACTGGAACCCTGTTCGTGAGACGACTCATCTTCTCATCGTCCTCCTTCCAAAAGCCGTCTTCTCCAACTCTTTTTGCTCCAAATCCAAGGATTTATTTCAAGGCACTTCTCCCTCCTCCTCTCCACCAAAAATTGCCACCTTAGAAAGAGATTTTTTATGCTTTCTCGCATTGCTTGGCGTGGTTGGAACGTGCCCTAGCACTTCACCGATCTTCCAAAATCCACTTCTTTTCTCCACCAAAATCCTTCTTTACTCTCTTGTGATCCCTCCTCCACTCAATTCAAGTCTCCTTGCCTGCTACTATAGTGGATATGGCTCCGAAGATGAAACTTCCCCAAAGAAGAAAGTCAATCCGTGAGCCTGAAGAAATTGTCCGAAAGAAAAGGCATGCTCAGTCTTCCACTGATCCCACTCCAGCTTCAGTATCTACTCAAGGTCCCCCTCAATCCTCCCTAAGCCCCAGTAAGAATCCTCTTTCTGATAGAAAAGTTGAAACCGGGAAGAATATAGATTTTCGGTTCTTTGAGAAAGAAGGTTTTACTTTTGCAAGTAAAATTAAAAACCAAGGATGAGAATTCTACTGCTCCCTTAAGGAAGTCACCTATGTTGACCTAGTTAGAGAATTCTACCAGAATCTACTTTATGGAGATGGGTCAGTGACTTCAACAGCCAAGGGAATTGATATCTGCTTGGATTCTAGGATATTGGGAGAAATACTTCAGTTGCCTAGTGAAGGTTACTCTTATATGGAACTCTCAGTAAAAGAAGAGGAAATCAGAATTATTCTAGGAGAAACTTATTCAGGGAGTTTAAACAAATTGGAAGCAAAGATTTTGTCTATTGAGATGAGGATCCTGCATCAGATGGTAACAAAGCTCTTCTTTCCTAGGAGTGGTAGGCATGACTTACTTTCCAGCAGAGATGTATGTATCATGTTTCATGTCATCACTCAGACCCCCCTGAACCTCCCTGCACTTATGATAGAGGCCATGAGAGAAACTTTGAACAGATCCAAGGCACACTTGCCTTATGGTATGGCCCTTACTAGAGTATTTAGGAGGTTTGGAGTTAGCTGTGAGGGGGAGGCACCTACCAAGCTATCTCATGTGGACACTTTCAACCAACACAGCCTGCACCGAATGGGATTTACAAAGACTGATGGTGGTTGGATCAAGGGCTCTGAAGAGAGAGCTGAGGAGAGAGCTGAGGAAAGAGCTGAAGATAGAGTTGAAGACAGAGTAGAAGAAGAAGGTCCATCATCTCCTGTCCATGACATCAGGGCAGCATCACCAGTTATCCAGTTCATTCCTGATACAGAGGCTGGCCCTTCAGAGTTTACTAGGATGCCCACACCAGTGTATCAGCCAGAGAGCAGAGCACCTCATTTAGAGTTCAGACTGGCTGACGATCAGATCGAGCATATATCACAGCGTGTGGCTTCTTTGCTGTCTAGTCAGTGGAGTAGTACTTCTTTTGCACCTGGAGCCACCTCTTCTGATCAGACCATTACTCTCCACATCTCCACTGTGTTTCAGATGATATCAGATCAGTCCATCCGGATCCAGCAGCTTGAGGACACAGTTTGGAGACTGACTGGCAGAGTTCTTGACTTGCAGGGGCAAGTCCTTGCTTTGGCCCATCCCAAGCCACAGGAGTCAACTTTTGAGGTCACAGACCTCACTGCAGAGGCTGGCAGGCTCAGAGGAGCACTAGAAGGTGGATATGAATTACTGAGGAAAGAGATCCGAGGATCGAGTGAGCATGCTACCACTCAGTTCACTGCTCTACTTCAATCTGTTTCCAGAGCACTGAACATACTTGATTCTATCAGACTCACCCTTTCTGTTCAGTCCTTAGCATCTCAGCGTTCTCAGCCTCCCAGTTCATCTCGTTCTCCTGCTCGTGCCAGAGGTAGACGGGGTAGAGGACGCACTTCTGATCCATCAGCTTCTCATACCATATCTGATGACTTCGATCCATGACTTGTCTTGATCATTATTAGATCCTAGGAGTTAGTGTTTTGTTCTAGGATCTGTATTTTGGGGCCATGTATTGAAAATTAGCTGGTTGATTATTATAATATGAACTATGTATTGAAACAATTATGATTTTAATGGAATCATCTTTTACTTATATTTCTACCTTTTGTAATGATGTTGATCATATTTTGGTTATATATATTCTCCTTGTTGAAATATTGTCTTCTCTTTGTTGTTGTTTGCTGTTAATAATTGCTGTATTAAGGGGGAGCAAACATCTGTAATTAACTCTAAAGGGGGAGAAATTAAAGAATGTTTCAGAAAAAGGAGAAGTTAACCATGTCTGATGATGTCAAAAAGGGGGAGAAATTAAACAAAAAGCAACTCATTAAAAGCAAAACCCTAAATTATGAGAAAAAAGAGGAGAAATTAAACAAAAAGCAACTCATCAAAAGCAAAACCTTAAAAGCAAAACCCTAAATTATGAGAAATTTGGCATCAAACAGAAATTAAACAAAAAGCAATTCAATTATGAGCAATTAAAGAAAAACCAACCCATCAAAAGCAAAACTACAAATTATGAGAAATTAATTGAAGAATTTAAAGAGCAATATCAAAAGTACAATGCTAAGTACAATGCAATTATGTAACTTTTAAATTACTTCTTTACATATGCTCTGATTTACTTTAAAAATTTAAATATGCTCTGATATACTTCAAAATTCCAACTTACTCTGATACATCTTAAAATTTTTTTAAACTTGCTCTGATACATCATAAAATTTGTTCTGATACATCATAAAATTTGTTCTGATACATTATAAAATTTTCTCTGATACATTGTAAAATTATTTTTCTTGCTCCGATACATTGCAAAATTTATTTTTCTCTTGCTCTGATATATCTTAAACTCAAAATGAGCTAATACACTTTCAAAATCAACTCTTAAACATGCTTTGGCACACATAATTATTTTTTGTATCAAAAGCAATTAAAGCACATAATTAATTTTTGCTCTGATGCTAAAACTAAAATCAAATGAAAATAAGTAAATTTTCAAAATACAACTTGCTCTGATAATAAAAACAAGTTTTCTGCTCTAACACCAAAATCACATATTCCAATGAGCATATCTTCAAATCTTTAAGAAGATGGACAAACTATTTTCGTATATGATCATTTATATTACATGCCAAAAGAATCTTACTCTTTTCAAGCATATAAATGTATAATGCATTCTTTTGAAATTATTGATTCACATAAATACTTTTGTTCAAATGTTTTGTCATCATCAAAAAGGGGGAGATTGTTGCTCCTAGATTGATTTTGATGATTACAAAGCAGATTGAAGGGATACAAATATTTTAAATTGAAAAAGTCCTTATGCTCTTTAGGGGCAAAATCATAATTTCACTAAAATCCTAATTTGATAGTATCATTTGGTAGAACAAATGATTTGTAAACTATTGGTGAAAATTTTATTATTTTTGGACTTGTATTTTGAAAGTTATGCATGTTTGAAAATCATGAGTCGACCCGTGAGTCAACTCATGGCACAATGAGCTGATTGGCACACAGATTTTTTGTTGGCACACCCTGTGAGTCGACCCTCATGAGTCGACCCCCAGGCATGAGTCGACCCCCATGAGTCGACCCCTGCAGTTTTAGGCCAAAAGTTGCAGAAACTCATTTTCTGGCTGATGCAACAGAAGTCGACTCATGAGTCGACTCCTGAAGCATGAGTCGACTCATGAGTCGACCCCTGCGATGGAAAATGTCAGCAACGGCTATTTTTTTGCCTGTTTTAATTGCCTTTTATGCTTCCTAAAATTGCTCTAACGGCTCTTTATCTACCTAAATTGTTTTCTCTTGTTTCTTATTGCTATAAAATGCTTCAAATGGTGAAAGAAATTGTAGATAAAAAAGGAGAGATCAAACCTATATTCAAAAGGATCCAAAATCTACACGAAAAAGCCGGAGATCAACGAAATACCCAAAAGAAAAGGAGAGAGGATCCACAATATACAAGAGAGATTGTGAAAGAGAAAAGCAAGAGCATTCAAAGAGAGGATCTTTCAAGCCTATTGTTCAACCTTGATCAAGAGATCTTTCAAAGCCTTCAAGAAGTCTTCAATCAAAGATCATCCTCTTCTCAAGCATTCATTCAAGCGTTCATCCATCTTGAGAAAATCCAAAAAGGGTTTTTTCATTTGAGTAAAGTATTTTTATTGTTATATTCGCTCATTTAAGGAGCTGTTATTGTATTAATTTGTGCTCTAAATTTTCTTACTCTTTGTAAGTAATTGTTCTTGTTTTTGGAGGATTTTCAAAACAAGGAAAGGTTGATCCGAACCTGAAATCGGAGTGTTTTGGGTTGACTTGTATCCGAAAAATAAGTAGACTAGCTTGGGATAGCTAGTGTCGGAGTTTCCGACGTTTTGTATTCAGGTTGAATACAAGTATAGTGGATTGAAATTCCCAAGTAGGAACTTGGGGAGTGGATGTAGGTGCAAGGTTGGCACCGAACCACTATAAATCCTTGTGTTTGTGGTGTGCTTTATTGTTTCTCTTTATTTCTTTATTACATCCTTGCATTCCTGCTTTTGGTAATTAATATTGAATTAAAGTCTTTGTTTTGTTCATCATAAGTAATTAATTAAGCCTAAAATTTTTAGAAACCTAATTCACCCCCCCCTCTTGGGTTGCATAGCTGGGCAACAATAAGGGTCCTCATTACTAAGTTCATAAAATGAAGGTAACATTTGGATTATACTGGACTTAATTTCATATTGAGTAGCCTCCACAGGGGGCACTTGAATACAAGGAGAGTAGGTATATGTGGAAGGAGTAAAGTACTCCTTCAATTGCTTGGGTGGATCATTCTCCTGATTTTGGTCCATATTTTTACGTCTGTTGGCTCTAAAGGTTCTTTCTATTTCTGGATCAAAAGGTTGGATTTCTGGTCGTAACGATCTATGGCCAAGCATACACCTTACAATTATACTTTAGAGCAAACACAGAAAATTTTAATTTTTATAATATATATATATATTTATAATAAAGTGAGAAAGGAGTGAAGAAAATCTAAAGAGAAGAACCTAAGAATCTTAAATCTATGAAAAGAGAGAAATTAGTTAATGTTTAGATGTTAATTGCAATCAACTTAAACAAGCATAGACTCTCTATCCTAGGGTTAACCTAGATCTAGACAGCTCCTAACTTTCAAGACCGCCTTTGAGCACTCCAAGCTCAAAACTAACTAACTGACTCGGCCAGATAAGTGTAAGATGTGGGAGGTTCTCTGTTCGTTGCTTTCTTTAGACACCAACTGAGTTGGCCAGGTCAGTCAACGGAACCAATTAAAAACTATTTTCTTTAACCACTTGCCTTAGACACCAAGCAATTAACCAATCCGCACTTGGTTCAACTCTAGAGCTTTCTTGTCCTATTGAGCTCGAAATTTCTAGGGCTGATGTCTAGTTGATTTTAAAATTAAGGCTTGGTTTAATGCAAAATGAAGGATATGATTTTTGGACCAAGGAAGGGTGATCAAATCCCCACCTTATCTGGTTAATGGGCTATTGCCCTTAAGATTAATTATGGAGATGCAATGCAAAGAAACAAGGTGTCCAATCAAATTAGAAATTTTTATATTTGAGGCTATGCTATTTTAGTTAAGTGTTATGAAATGTCAGTGGCTTTTTTTTTTAATTTTTTAATTCAACCGTGTCAAGATCCCCGGCAACGGTGTCAAAATTTGATGCGTAGTCATTGATAGCACCAAAAATAACTCTACTCACTACGTAGGTAGGATGAGTCGAGATCGTATCCTCAGGGACCTTGGACTAAGTTGAGATTGCAAAATAAAAGAAAGAAGCATTGTTTTTGATTTAGAAAATAAATTATCTTAAAATTGATGTAATAAGAAAATAAAGAGCTCGGGAGTTTTGAATTAATTTTGTACTAGCAGAGTTGTATCTCTTTTTTTTAATTAAATCGATGTGATTAATCTTAGAAAAAATATCTATCTTTTCTCGGCACGCCCCATACCCGTAGATCACGGTGTGTCTCCGAAAAGTACTAGGTAAACAACTCTTCTTTTCTCGGCACGCCCCGTATCCGTAGATCACGGTGCATCTCTGGAAAGTAAAAATTATTTCTAATATTAATCTAACAGGAAAGCATAAATAAAAGCATATAAAAGAGAGCAATTAAAGAACTCATGACAATTTAAAAAAAGCATAATCTTTATTGCATATAAAGAAATACAAGAAAGTTTAGAACAATAAACCCGCTCTGTGTTGTTACAAAGTTTCTTCTCCACTCCCGAGACTGCTAGCCTAGCTGCTCATGAAGTAGTCCCTTTTTTTTCTCTATGCAAGGCGCTAGAAGAATTTCTGGGATGCTCCTCAAATAGGAGTACAAGAGCCTTTTTATAGGTGTTAGGAGGGAGGAGTTTTATATGATTTTTCGATATGGGACTAAAGAAAAAAAATACTAAAGACCGCACGTCCGAATGTCGCACCCGCGTTCGCGCCCGCCTGCGCTTGCCCGCGTTCCGCCCGCGCTGCGCATCGCCTACGCATCGCCTGCGCATCTGCTGCCGCGATCCGTGCGCCGCTGTGCCACTCGCACCCGTGCTTGCCCGCTGTCACGCCGCGCACTCGCCCGCGCTGCTTCCACGCACTCACGCGCGCGCCCAGGAACAACTTCACGCTACCCTTTTTTATTCCACTTCCAAAAAAAAATTTTTATTTCTTTAAAATGATGCCTATATCCTTTTGAATTCCTTGCATAGTATCTTCATTTTCTATAATACCGTATGCATCCTTCTTTTATTTTAATTTCGTTTTAAGTCCAATTTTCTTCAAACTTGAGTCTTTTTTATCTGCGAATCGGACTCTTTGTATCGGCGATCACCTTTCCTGTAAAACATAAAAAGAAGCATCAAATTTTTAATAAATAAGATAAATTAAATATAATTTTCTACTTTAAAATACTTAAATTAAGTGTTTATCAATCACCATGGCCTTCTTTGGTGTCTCTTTAGTAGTGATAGGAAAAGCTACGACACTTTTTATGGAGACTGGATCTTCAAGTAACCCGACCAAAGGAGACTTGATTTTTTGAAATCAATCCTTCAATTGATTCATTTTGCAAAAGACATTGTAAAAGAAGATATCTCTTGAGCTTCCATTATCAACCAAAATATATTTCACATAAAGTTAGCAATGGTTAAGGAAACTACAATAACATCATTGTGGGGGGTTTGGATGCTCTTAGCATTGGCTCTATGAAGGTCAACTTGCCCGACCTCTACCTCTTTGCTGCTGGGCTCCTAGTCTCAATCGTCTAGGCAAAAATCTTCTGTGCGGATGAGCCAATACCACAGACAGTTGGCCCTCCTATGATGGTATAAAAAGATTGGTGTACCATATCCGAACGGTCTTTTGAAGAGTAGCAAGAAAGGCCTTGCACATCAACGAGTTGATGGCCTCCCAGATTGTAGCTCTTCAGATAGTTGTAGGGATCGGTGATATACCATCATAGATCTCTAATTGTGGCATCTTGAATCAAGAAGGAATGGGCTCCTCCAAGATCCTTATCGAGAATGGAGGTTTGGTGGAGAACTCCAGATTGTTCCCAAGGGCTGGCGGATGCTGCTACAGCACATCAAGATACCAGTCCACCTCCTATATCTTCCAATCAAGGTCATCTCTCCTTATGGAAGCCTTCTTAAGTCAAGGAGAGAAAGAATCACTAGCAATCAACTCCTGTAAGGAAGAAGTGGATGGTGAGTACTTCTTATCTCATCCTGAGCTCCATGGATGAGAGTGATGGCTGTGGTGTGGGGAAAATTTAGTGCAGGGGTAAAATGGTAATATTAAAATTTTTTTAAAATCATTATTTTACAGTAAAAATTATTAATTAATCTAATTAATTAATATAAATTTATCCTACACTAGAATCTAAATATGATATATAGCATGTATGCATTTAAATTTGAAATTCGAATTTAAATAGTAAATACTTTACTGTAATGTGTTCAGAACACAATACCTTTGTGCGGGTAGTAGATCCCCGCAATCTGATCATCGTCGGGAGAGTCTGATCATCGTGATGCAGCCACACAATGTGTCTAACCTCTGCGGATCGTCCATACGAAGCTCCCGATCTGATCGACTCCTCACGAGTGCTAGCTCGTTGTAGATCCCTTTCGATGGTTGATGCTGATCAAATTCCTTCGATCAATGTCCGTTGAATTTTTGGATGCTCTGGATCATCAGCAGACATGCTTGAGAGGATGTTGAAGATCTTCCTGAAATTTGGTGGGCTCACGACACTCGTAGCTCACCTTCTCACTTCCCGAACTCCAGGCTAAAACCCTGAAGAACTCACTGAAACCCTGCGCACATTTTTTCTTTCTTTTCTTTCTTTTTCTCTCGGAAGGATATAGACCTTCACCTTGCACACAAGGATTTCTCACGCCCAGAATTTCTCTCCAAAATTTTTTTTTTACACGCCCCACTCTTCTCCTCCTTTTAAAACAATGTCAAACGTCTTATCCACGTGAGAGGATAAAGATGAGTAATTGCATCTTTGAATTCAAATCAAATTTTAAATTCAAATGAAAACCAATTTATCCCTATCCACTAAGGGCGTGAGAAGAGGAGGGTGTGGCTTAATTTGTGCGTGAGTGATTTCATGAGAAACATTTTCTTGTGTAATAAATGGGGTGCTAAAAGAGGATAAGGTCAAGGCGCTAAGATTGGTTGCTCATTCAAATTCAAACTTTGTTTTGAATTTGAATGGCCAACCAATCATCCTTATCCACTCATTTGGCACATTAAAGTAGGGCGTGAGGAGGGCTTTGCATGAGAAAAAATTCATGAGAACTTCCTTCTCGTGAATTCAAATGGGCGCAGTGGAAGTGAGGTGGCGCAGGCAGAATGGGTCAAGGTGGTTTCATTATTTAAACCAACCTAATTGAACCAAATAAGTTAGGCCCAATTAGACTAATTTAAACTCAACTTAATTAGGCTTAATTAGGCTCAATAAAATCCTAATCAAATCAGGAATTGATTAAGTTCAACCCCTGATCAAATCAGGGACCAAACCATCTCGATGATTAGGTCAACTCTTAACCTAATCGGGTCAAACCCAACAGAATCTAATTCAATTGGACTTGATCCAAAAATAATTACTCAATTAAATTGAGTTAATTAGCGATCAAATCATTAATTAAACCTCTCATAAATATTGAGTCCAAATCCGATGGGTAATCGGGCATCAGAATTTATCGATATGTAACCCTGATCGAAGAGTCCCAAACTAGTAAGACTCTTGACCCCAGTACCCAAAATGTGTGGGACTCGTGATCAGAGAATTCTGATTCTCGATCACAGAGTCCCAGACACATAGAACTCATAGTCCATGAGCATTAGGATCTTCATCAGCCATCAGATCAGATAGGAACCTCTAATGTGTGTGACCCCGCAGGTTCGAACCTAAGCCAGTAGCACAGGAATCAATTCCTGTACTAATCGAAGTGACCATCTAGCAATAGTACCCGACGATCGGATAGGTCGAATAGTCACAATCGCAACACTCATAACCTACATGAATATGGTTTCTGTATAATTCATCCTTTTGACCTCTGTGTTTAGGATGACTCAGGGTTAAACTGTCAACCCTGATTAGATCATCTGAATCGTGCTCAACTCAAACAGTCCTGTGACTCCTCACAAAGACTACCCTGGCCAAAGTTTTGCTAAATTGAAACACGACTGTACACAGCTCCTAAACTGGAGTGGTCAATCCCATCTTGACACACGCACCAACAAGTCAAGTACTTGACTACACCCAGCAGCCTTCCATCACTGAATTAGAAATTCAGGTAGTCCAGTGCCTAAGTGCAGTGAGTTGCTTGCAAGTCACTGTAGCGGTCTCAGGTTGGAGGGACATTTTTACCCATATTCCATCAGAGCAAATCTTGACAGCAGAAATAGCTCCGGAGTTGGTCACGTTCAGTGCAGATATACCCTTATATCTCACCTGTATGCCATACCAGTGTCTCCACACTCATTGGTTAAGAGGACAACCAACCTATATGGCACACAATGACCTATGCTTGATAAACATTATCGTCCTTGGTAACAACGTATCATTTGATCGCAAACAGATTTAAGGACTAAACGATAAATCCTCTTTTATCGAGTCTAAATAGTCCTAAGGACTTCACCACAACATAGGAGTTCATTAGAAGATGAAATATTTTGTGATGAAAAATACCAAAATAATTTTTATTAATTCATAATTCATGTACATATACAAAAATGAGCACAACCGTCAACAGGCTGACGATTGACTTTGGGACACTATTCCCAACAATCTTCCACTTGGCCTAAAACCAATCAGTGCTGTATCTAATACCCATCTTCAACTTATAGTCATTGAACTCCTTCACCGCAATGACTTTAGTGAATGGGTCGGTCAGATTCTCCTTTTTATCGATCTTCTGAAGGTCGACGTCACCTTGAAGACCCACTTACACCCTATGGGTTTTACTCCTTCGGGTGGGTCAACCAATGTCCACACATCGTTGACCTTCATGGACTCCATTTCAAATTTCATGGCCTCTAGCCATTTCTCAAAGTCGGATCTCTGCATTGCATCCGTGTAGGTGATCGAATCCTCATCGTTTTCATCAAGTTTGATAGGATCATCGTCCCGGACCAAAAAACCATAGTATCTGTCCGGTTGATGTGGTACTCTACCAGATCGCCTTAAGGGTGCTTGAACAATGGGCTCCGTATCTGATCTAATCAAATCTGGTTCAGGTTCAGCAACTTGTGTCAGTTTTTTCATCTGTCAAACTTCATCAAGTTCGACCTTAGAGGCAACAGTCCCTTCATCAAGGAACTCTTTTTCCAAATGGATTGCCTTAAGTCTGACAAACACCTTTTGCTCATCAGTCAGGTAGAAATAATATCCTTTGGTCTCTTTTGGGTATCCTATAAAATTATACTTGTCAGACCTAGGTCCAAGCTTATCCGTAATTAAACGTTTAACATAAGCCAGACACCCCCAAACTCTAAGGTGCGAGAATACTGGCTTACGTCCTATCCATATCTCATATAGTATTTTGGTTACAGACTTACTCGGAACCCTATTTAGAAGGTAACAAGCGGATTTGAGCGCATATCCTCAAAGGGAGATCGACAGACCAGCAAACCCCATCATGGATCTAACCATGTCCAACAAGACCCGATTCCTCCTTTCAGACACACCATTATGCTGTGGTGTTCTAGGAGGTGTCTACTGAGAGAGAATCCCATTCTCCCCAAGATATATCAGAAAATCATTGGAAATGTATTCACCTCCTCGATCAGATCGAAGAGTTTTAATACACTTTTCAGTTTGTTTTTCTACCTCATTTCAGAATAGTTTGAACATTTCAAATGACTCCGACTTATGCTTCATTAAATAGACATACCCATACCTCGATTGGTCATCTGTGAAGGTTATGAAGTAGAAATATCCACCTCTTGCACTTGAGCTCATGGGTCCACATACATCAGAATGTACCAGAGCCAAGAGTTCACTGGCTCGCTCATCTTTTCCAGTAAAAGGTGACTTGGTCATTTTACCAAGAAGACAGGACTCACAAGTTGGAAGTGATTCATAATCACCTACTTCAAGAATTCCTTCTTGAGCCAACCTGTTTATCCTGTTCTTATTGATATGATCTAGCCTACAGTGCCAAAGGTAGACATCTGGCACATTATCTATTCTAGAGCATTTATCGGAGGTTTGAACCATATTAACAGGTTGTGATAGAAAGTAAATTCCATTATTAAGTTGTCCAACAAACATTGTAACACCATTCAAAATAATATTGCAAACGTTTCCTTTTATTAAAAATTGATAACCATTCATGGCCAAAAAGCCTACAGAAATAATATTTAATAAAAAACTTGGACAATAGTGACATTCACTCAGAATTATTTTTCGAGAATTGATTACAAGGTTCATGATTCCTAATGCTAGAACTGAAACTTTGCTTTCATCTCCAACGTTCAGGAATCTCTCGCCTTCATCAAATCTCCTACTGACCTGCAGACTCTGTATCGAATTGCAAATATGATAAGGGCTTCAGGTATCCAATACCCAGGCAGTAGTATCACAAATGGAAAAGTTGCAAGGTGTTATCATATAAGTACCTTGCTTCTTCTTCGGCTTGTTCGGATCCAGTGAGGCAATGTATAGAGGACAGTTCCTCTTCCAGTGCCCCTGCTTCTTGCAAAAGAAGCACTCCGCCTGGCTCTGGTCAGGCTTGCGCTTTTTGATCTGACCCTGTGCAGACATCCCAACATGTGGCTGCACCTTCTTATTCTTCTTCTTCTTGTTCTTCTTCCCTTTCTTAAAGGGTCGACAACCAGAAGAAGACCCTCCCACAACATTCACCGACTCCTTATGGAGCTGGTGATCCTTCTCAAAGTTCTGCAGCAACCCCAACAAGCCATGGTAGTTCACTGCAGGCATTGTCATTCAAAAATGAGTAAGGAAGAGAAGGAAGGACTTGAACAGAGAATTAAGGATCGCATCCTTACCAAGCTGCTCGTACAGGGGAAAGCACAGTTTACTTAGGCGCTCAATCATTTCGATCGTGTACAGTACATGATCAGTGACTGAGGCTCCATCCCTCATCCGAGTATTGAAAATGGCATAACTAGTTTTGTGCCTTTCAACGTCATCAGACGTGCCAAAAGAGTCGTTCAACATTTGAAGCATCTCCTGTAGCTGGGCATTCTCGAACCTGCGATTGAACTCATCATTCATTGCCGCCAGCATTATGCACCGAACATTGGTGCGGTCGTTGAGCCACTTCTGGTAAGTGTCTCGGACCGTCCCTCTAGCGTTTAAGACTGGCTCCTCAGGTGTCGGATCCATTACTACTTAAAGGATCCGCTCATGCTCAAGAACGATTTTTAATTTTCGATACCAGCTATCGAAATTAGGTCCCATGAGCTTGTCATTATCTAATAATGACCGGAGCGACAGGGTAGTGGCCATAGCTGCATAAAGGAAAATCAGACCTATATTAGTACATAAATTATTAATACTAAAGACTTGGACTTTAGTCTAAAGTTTCTCCCAGTATTTTTATGAATTGGTAGCCTCAACCTCCAATTCGAGGAATTACTTTAATTCCTTAGTGGGTACTAGAATCCACACAGACTACACACGAGTCCAACTTTGGTTGGTCAACCCATGTGCATCTATGGGTAGGTTCATAACCAGTTGTTTCTCTAAACAACTTCTAGTAATTAATTTTGCCCCATAACCTAATCAGTAGGCTTTGACCTCCACTGAAAAAATCTGGTTAGGTCCGACCATTAACATGATTTGATTTGGTGAATCGGACCAATAAATGATCAAGCCCGACTTTGGTCGGCCAACCTAACCACCATCAGAAAGACTCAAACCAAATTATCATACTATGAATGATAATTTCATTAGTCAATAAGCACCAGGCCTTTGAGCCTCCAATGATTATTAAACTAATGGACTCATTATCACTCACTTAATGGGAGGCTATGACTTAGTTATCAATATAACTTAATCATTTTTAGGACCTAATAATTTTTGAGGATTTTATTAAAGAATAGATGAGAAGATAAATTACCAGCCAATTTCAATCCTCCCACTAACTTCACCAAGTCAGATTAAAAAGGATTTAATTAAGCCAGCATTAGGAGCACCTAAATCAGTCAAACTGATTTACCTAATGATATGGTGAGCCCTAATCACCAAGTGATCTAATCAAAACCTAATTCACCAGGTTGGCCAGGTAAGTGAGATCAGTGGTGGGGATAAGCCATTAACTCGTCAGAGATCGAATCACTGCGAGTAGCTTCCGCTTAAAAACCACTGGTCAAACTGTCAAACTTACCTTAGACACCAATCGATTCATTAGTTTTAATTTGATCAACTTAGTAAATAGGGTTCCACCGTGTAGCCATGAATTAAGTCCATCTTGGTCTAGTTAAAGACATGGACCCATTCAACTACAACTATTGGAGTTGAGTCTAGAGTATCCTTGACCTAATCTAATTCAACTTTTGATTAGATTTGACCAATTACTCTAATTTAGTCTATTTTTTTAAGCTAACTTTAGGTCTAACCCAATTATGGACCTAATCCATCTAACCCATTGACCCACAAGTTTATGCAATTGTCTTAGGTCTTAATTCACAATTCTAGACCTACTAGACAACACTTAATTCTTTTAATTAAGTATTTGGGCTGATGGGTCAGGGTTGGCATTTCGAAAATAATTTTTAAATTTGAAAGGTTTTATTTTCTGTTCACCAAATATGTTGACTCATTACACAAATAGATCAGCACATTTCATAAATAGCAATCCTATTGCTAATTACATAACAGAAAATAACTCAATCAAAATAAATCATGAATATTTCTTTCGTTACTTCATCTGCATGGGATATAATTGCATCGGCACCCCTACCGCCATAGGAGACCCCATCGAATGGGAAGAGAGGGCCTTTAAATCCTACTTTTCTCCTATGACCGGACGGCCATGTCAACCAACCCAATTCGATTACTTGCTACTTGGATCAAGTATATCTAAATATACCAATTTCAAAATTTAAATTTCAAATTTTAAATTTTAAATTTTAAATTTTAAATTTTGAATTTTAAATTTTAAATTTCAAATAAATTTCAAATTTCAAATTTAAACTTTTAGATTACAACTTAATCTTTGCATGCAAATATATATATCATATCTAAGAACCAGCTCTGATACCAATTGTGGGGAAAATTCAGTGCAGGGGTAAAATGGTAATATTAATTTTTTTTCAAAATCACTATTTTACAGCAGAAATTATTAATTAATCTAATTAATTAATATGAATTTATCCTACACTAGGATCTAAATATGATATATAGCATGCATGCATTTAAATTTGAAATTCAAATTTGAATAGTAAACACTTTACTGTAATGTGTTCAGAACACAATACCTTTGTGTGGATAGTAGATCACCGCAATCTGATCATCGTCGAGAGAGTCTGATCATCACGATGTAGCCACACAGCATGTCTGGCCTCTGCAGATCATCCACACGAAGCTTCCGATCTGATCGACTCCTCACGAGTGCTAGCTCGTTGTAGAGCCCTTTCGACGACCGATGCTGATCGAACTCCTTCGATCGATGTCTGCCAATTCTTTGGACACTCTGGATCGTCAGCAGATGTGCTTGAGAGGATGTTGAAAATCTCTCTAAAATTTGGTGGGCTCACGACACTCGTAGCTCACCTTCTCACTTCCCGAACTCCAGGCTGAAACCCTGAAGAACTCACTGAAACCCTGCGCACACTTTTTCTTTCTTTTCTTTCTTTTTCTCTCGGAAGAATATAGACCTTCACCTTGCACACAAGGATTCCTCACGTCCAAAATTTCTCTCCAAATTTTTTTTTTTTACACGCCCCACTCTTCTCCTCCTTTTAAAACAATGTCAAACGTCTTATCCACGTGAGAGGATAAAGATGAGTAATTGCACATTTGAATTCAAATCAAATTTTGAATTCAAATGGAAACCAATTTATCCCTATCCACTAAGGGCGTGAGAAGAGGAGGGCGTGGCTTAATTTGTGCGTGAGTGATTTCATGAGAAACATTTTCTTGTGTAATAAATGGGGCGCTAAAAGAGGATAAGGTCAAGGCACTAAGATTGGTTGCTCATTCAAATTCAAACTTTGTTTTGAATTTGAATGGCCAACCAATCATCCTTATCCACTCATTTGATGCATTAAAGTAGGGCGTGAGGAAGGCTTTGCATGAGAAAAAATTCATGAGAACTTCCTTCTCGTGAATTCAAATGGGCGCAGTGGAAGTGAGGTGGTGCAGGGAGAATGGGTCAAGGTGGTTTCATTATTTAAACCAACCTAATTGAACCAAATAAGTTAGCCCCAATTAGACTAATTTAAATCTAACTTAATTAGGCTTAATTAGGCTCGATAAAATCTTAATCAAATCAGGAATTGATTAAGTCCAACCCCTGATCAAATCAGGGACCAAACCATCTCGACGATTAGGTCAACTCTTAACCTAATCGGGTCAAACCCAACTGAATCTAATTCAATTGGACTTGATCCAAAAATAATTACTCAATCAAATTGAGTTAATTAGTGATCAAATCACTAATTAAATCTCTCATAAATATTGAGTCCAAATCCGATGGGTAATCGGGCATCAGAATTCATCGATATGTAACCCTGATCGAAGAGTCCCAAACTAGTGGGACTCTTGACCCCGGTACCCAAAATGTGTGGGACTCGTGATCAGAGAATTCTGATTCTCGATCACAGAGTCTCAGACACGTAGGACTCATAGTCCATGAGCATTAGGACTCTTCATCAGCCATCAGATCAGATAGGAACTTCTAATGTGTGTGACCCCGCAGGTTCGAATCTAAGCCAGTAGCACAGGAACCAATTTTTGTACTAATCGAAATGACCATCTAATAATGATACCCGACGATCGGATAGGTTGAATAGTCACAATCACAACACTCAGAACCTACGTGAATATGGTTACTATATAATTCATCCTTTTGACCTCTGTGTTTAGGACGACTCAGGGTTAAACTGTCAACCCTGATTAGATCATCCGAATCGTGCTCAACTCAAACAGTCCTGTGACTCCTCACAAAGACTACCCTAACCAAGGTTTTGCTAAATTGAAACACGACTGTACACAGCTCTTAAACTAGAGTGGTCAATCCCATCTTGACACACGCACCGACAAGTCAAGTACACTACACCCAGCAGCCTTCCATCACTGAATTAGAAATTCAGGTAGTCCAATGCCTAAGTGCAGTGAGTTGCTTGCAAGTCACCGTGGCGGTCTCAGGTTAGAGGGACATTTATACCCATATTCCATCGGAGCAAATCTTGACAGCAGAAATAGCTCCGGAGTCGGTCACGTTCAGTGCAGATGTACCCTTACATCTCACCTGTATGCCATACCAGTATCTCCATACTCATTGGTTAAGAGGACAACCAACCTATATGGCACACAACGATCTATGCTTGATAAATATTGTCGTCCTTGGTAACAACATATCATTTGGTCGCGAACAGATTTAAGGACTAAACGACAAATCCTCCTTTATCGAGTCTAAATAGTCCTAAGGACTTCACCACAACATAGGAGTTCATTAGAAGATGAAATATTTTGTGATGAAAAATACCAAAATAATTTTTATTAATTCATAATTCATGTACATATACAAAAATGAGCACAACCGTTAACAGGCTGACGATTGGCTTTGGAACACTATTCCCAACATGTGGGGCACCTACCTCGAATTCTGTGGACTAGGATGGCCGCAGTGAGAGTTTCGCTCTAGGCTCCACTAAGAAAATCGGTGCTCGTGGGAGCTCTCCCAAAGCTTAGGAAGTAAGAGTGGTAACTCCACCCCAAACTCCATGGAGGAGATGGAAGACTCGGTCATGGCAGGGCTCCATGATTGCCCCATATGTAGGTCTCCTATTGTTGCTACTGCTATGTAGCTGCCTCCTGCAGGCTTTGCACTATGTGATCTATGCTTGGACCTATAGCATGAGTTGAAATCGATCGACAATGACCATTGAGCCTATCTATGCCTTAGGAGGAGGTACAGCACTTCAAGAATCTGTATAGAACCATTAGATTTTATAAGCACATCAGGATGAACGGTTTCAACTGGCACCACTTGTGCCTTTCTGAATCTCATAATGATTATCGTTAAGCAAAACTCCGATGATGGGATCGGAATCCTTTCTCTAGTGCCAATTTGT
>NC_026008.2:14825321-14960132 GCF_000442705.2 Elaeis guineensis | reverse complement strand
TAAAATTTGTAAATAAAACCGCAAGCGCACGGTGTGCAGAGTAGCACGACCAGCGAGTACGGGTCGATCCCACAGAGACTTGGTTTTTAAAATGATTTTCAAATCTATGCTCAAGCGAGCTTTAACAAAAATCGAAAGTCGAAAGTTGTTTGCTAAAGACAATAAGACTAAGGATCTAGGGTTTTTTGAATCCACTAGATCTAGATTAGGGAATTCTACCTAGAATTTTCTTATTGATCCTAACGACTACTCCTCTTGTCTTTCCCAAGCATAGATTATGAAGGGACTAAGGCCCAACGATAATCCATCAAGATTCTTTACAGGGGAGTAGTAACTAGGATCCCTTAGGGTTTTCTCCTCCTATGTACTGAATCAAGCATGAACTATGAAGGGACTCTGACCCAACTGTAGTTCATCAAAAATTCTTGGCAAAAGAGGAAGAAAAAGAAACCCTAAGAAAAAGAAAGAACTCTATGTAAAATCCCTACTCATGATCTAGCTTCATCGCAAACCCTAGAAGGGATGCTTAGCTAGACATGATCTAAATCTACTTGCAAAATTTAAATGCAGAAAAATAAACTACCCTAATTTCATAAATTAAACTATCCTAATTGCATAAATTTAAACTGCATAATTTAAACTAACCTAATTGCATAAAATTAAATTGCATAAATTAAACTATCCTAATTGCAAGAAAAATAAATTGCATAATGTAAAGAGATGAAATTGCATAAAAATAAGATTTTATATATAAAAAAAAATTTATTACAAAAATCTCAAAGCTCGAGGCTTGAAAAGAGAGCTAAAAACCCCACTATCTAGGGTTACAAGCTTGATCTCAAGGAAGAATACATAAAACAAGGGCCTTTGGGGGCTTTTTATAGGCATTTGGGGGTTATAAGGTTTTCAAAACTTCCGATGTGGGACTAAGAGGTTTTAGGGGGTTTATGGTGCGCCGATGGGTCCATGGTCCATGCGCCTGTTGCTGTGGACCAGGCGGCTAACCAGATCACCAAATCAGTTGATTTTTGACCAATTTTGATCTGATTTGACTCGGGTTTGACCCAATTGAGTCTTCTTTCTTCATTCTTCAATTCCTGGGTCAATTTAACTCCGTTTTGCATAAAATTTGCGCCGTTGGAATCCTCTTTCCTTGTTCTTTCTATTGATGATCTCTTCTTCTGCAAAATATAATAACAAGTATCAATTTCTTAATAAAGTTAGATAATTTAGATATTAATTGATACTTTTTATGTCAATTTGTGACATAAATCACACCCCCCAACTTAATCATTGCTAGTCCCTTAGCAATGTACCAAAATAAGATCATATTCCAAAAAGATCCTTCCTTTGCAAATTAATTTAAGATCGAAATTCAAGAAGTTTTCTAGTATTACTAAGTAATGAGCTTCGAATTAGAATCGGTAGTCAGTCTACTTAGAAGCTTTCTTAGAGTACACTTAAAGTTTTATAGCACTTGTGTGAGTGATAACTAACTTAGTATTTCAGTATTAACTTGTACAGGCCAATTGTATCATTTTTCATAACTTAGTTCGATTAATTTTTTATACACCCCAGATTAAACAAAGAACTAAGGTAGCTTTCACACTTTTTTTTTTTTTTTTTTTTTTTTTTTTTTTTTGCTGAGCATCCTGGCCTTCCCACCACCGTTTGACGCGAATCTCAACACTTGACTTAGGTGAAGAGACCCGGTTACTAGGCTTAGGGCAATCCACATTTACTCTGTGTTTTGCATTTTATTTCAGGCAGGTAGCTCTTTCCTTAAATTCAAATTTCTTCAATTGGGGTGTAGAGAAAATTATCTAATTTAAATAATACTCAAATCCTTAATTGGCCTTACAATTAACACCTACTTTACCTTGTTAGTGTGCATGTGCAATTGGAAGTGCTAATAGTCTTTAAATGACCTAAGCCACCAAGAGTCTAACCAGCTAATCTTCTCCGTGACTCACTACATTAGCAAATACTTTCTAACTTACTCTTATTTCTTTTATAGATTAATTTATTTCATATATATATATATATATATTTTATTATTATTATTATTATTATTTTTTTTTTTACATAATATATTAAATGCAAGAAATAACTCATAGTGGAAGGAAAAGGAAATGATAACACCTGATTTTGTTCAAGCTCTCCCCTCAACTTGACCGACATTGTCCCCAATGGAGTTTATCTAATTTATTTGTCCTAAGCAAACTGAAAACAAAGAAAGCATTAGAAATTAAATAAGCTGGGTTGCCTCCCAGAAGCGCTAAGTTTTATGTCTTCAGCCAGACCAAACCTCGAAGCAACTTAATCAGAATAAGTTGGTTCATAAAGAACCATGGCATCTTCAACAGTCTTGACAGGTAATTCCAAGAATGGTTTTAATCGTTGACCATTAACTTTAAAGATAACACCATTACTTGGGTTTTCAATCTCAATAGCCCCGTGTGAAAAAACTTCCTTTACTAAAAATGGTCCTGTCCATCTAGACCTAAGCTTTCCTGGAAACAGATGTAATCTAGAGTTATATAAGAGTACCTTTTGTCCGATATTGAAAGTTTTTCTTATAATTGATTCATCATGAAATGCTTTGGTTCGTTCCTTGTATATCCTTGCATTTTCATAGGCTTCATTTCTAAGTTCTTCTAATTCATTCAATTGAAGCTTCCTATGGTTTCCAGCATCGTTCAAATTTGTATTTAGTTGTTTGATGGCCCACATGGCTTTGTGTTCTATCTCAATAGGCAAGTGACATGGTTTACCAAACACAATCCTATAAGGAGACATTCCTAGATTGGTCTTGAAAGCGGTTCGGTATGCCCAAAGTGCATCAATTAATTTTAAAGACCAATCCTTTCTATTGGCATTAACAGTTTTTTCCAGGATCTGTTTGATTTGTCGGTTTGACACTTCAACTTGCCCACTAGTTTGAGGATGATATGGTGTGGCCAATTTGTGGGTGACATTATACTTTTTCATCAATGTTGCAAAAGGTCGGTTACAAAAATGGGTTCCCCGATCACTAATGATTGCCCTAGGAATACCGAAACGGGAGAGAATATTTTCTTTAAGAAACTTAATGACCATTTTGCTATCGGATGTTCTACATGCAATTACTTCTACCCATTTTGAAACATAATCAACTGCTACTAGAATATATTCATTTCCAAAGGAATTTGGAAATGGTCCCATGAAATCGATCCCCCAAACATCAAAAACTTCAACTACCAAGATTGGGTTGAGTGGCATCATGTGTCGCTTGGTGATTCGGCCCATTTTCTGACATTGAGCATAATTTTTACAATATTCGTGAGCATCCTTAAACAAATTGGGCCAATAAAAACCACATTGGAGAACCTTAGCAGCAGTTTTCTTAGACGCGAAGTGACCCCCACATGCTTGATCATGACAAAAAGATAAAATATTCATGACTTCGTTATCTGGGATACACCTTCTAATAATTTGATCAGGACATTGTTTAAAAAGATAAGGATCATCCCAAATGAAATACTTCACTTGGGCAAAGAATTTATATTTATCCTGCTTAATCCAATGAGAAGGTATCTTGCCTATGGCTAAATAATTTACAATATCAGCAAACCAAGGTTCAGTAGACAAAGACATGAGTTGCTCATCTGGGAAAGATTCATTGATGGGTGGTTCACTAGATGGTGCAACTGGAATTCGGGACAAATGATCTGCTACAACGTTCTCAGTGCCTTTCTTGTCCCTAATTTCTAGGTCAAATTCTTGAAGGAGCAAAATCCATCTGATTAAACGTGCCTTGGCATCCTTCTTTGCTAGGAGATGTCTAATGGCTGAGTGATCGGTGTAAACAATGGTGTGGGTCCCAACCAAATAAGATCTAAATTTCTCTAAAGCAAAGACAACGGCAAGGAACTCCTTCTCAGTTGTGGTGTAGTTAAGCTGCGCATCATTTAAGGTTTTACTTGCATAATATATCACTCTAGGCAGCTTATTTATTCGTTGACCTAAGATTGCGCCCACAACATGATCGGACGCATCACACATTAATTCAAATGGTTCAGACCAGACAGGAGGATGAATGATTGGAGCTGATACAAGTGCATTTTTTAGAAATTCAAAGGATTCCAAGCACTCATGAGTAAATTCAAATTTAGTATCCTTTGCCAAAAGATTAGTCAGTGGACGTGCTACTTTGCTAAAGTTGGCAATAAACCTTCTATAGAATCCAGCATGACCTAAAAATGAACGTATTTCTTTCACAGATTTAGGTGGTGGAAGACTTGCAATTAGATCTATTTTGGCCTTGTCCACTTCAATCCCCTTTTTAGAAATGACATGGCCAAGAACTATTCCCTGTTTGACCATAAACTGACATTTTTCCCAGTTGAGAACTAGGTGCTTCTCCTTACATCATTCTAGAACTAATTGCAGGTGATTCAGACACTCGGAGAAGGTTAGACCAAAAACAGAAAAGTCATCCATAAAAATTTCTAGAAATCGTTCTATCATATCTGAAAATATGCTGATCATGCATCTCTGAAAGGTTGCCGGTGCATTACATAGTCCAAAGGGCATTCGTCTATAGGCAAAAGTACCAAATGGACAGGTGAATGTAGTCTTTTCTTGATCTTCAGCGGCTATGGGGATCTGGTTGTAACCGGAGTATCCATCAAGAAAACAGTAAAACTCTTGTCCGGCTAGTCTTTTCAACATTTGATCAATAAATGACAAAGGAAAGTGATCTTTCTTTGTCGCAGCATTCAACTTTCTATAGTCTATACAGACCCTCCATCCCGTTTGGGTCCTAGTTGGGATAAGTTCGTTTGCATCATTTTGGACCACTGTTACCCCAGATTTCTTGGGTACTACTTGAACTGGGCTTACCCAAGAGCTATCAGAAATAGGATAAATTATTCCACTATCTAGGAGTTTCAGAATCTCCTTTTTAACTACATCCTTCATAACTGGATTAAGCCTTCTTTGGGCTTCTCTTGTTGGTTTAGCCTCTTCCTCTAAGTATATTCTATGTTGAACTATAGAAGGGCTTATTCCTTTGATATCTGCTATGGTCCAACCTATTGCCTCTTGATTTGCTTTTAGAACTGACAATAACTCCTCCTCTTGCTTGGGATCTAGGTCTGATGCAATAATTACAGGCAAAGTTTCTTTGGGTCCTAGATATGCATACTTGAGATGTTCTGGGAGGGGCTTCAGTTCTAAAATGGGTGCTTCCTCTATCGATGGTTTAGGTGATGAGTTCACCATCTCAATGATTGGTTCAGTAGGAAGTGTCGATTCCTGATTAATCTGATTTTCTTTAAGTATTTCATTGACATCCTCAGACTCATGGATTAACCAGGGGTTAGACTCTAGGTCGACTTCATCATCACTAATGTCAATGGATTCATAAATACCATCTTGGACTACATTGACATCAGCATGAGAAGAGGATTCCTGTTCTAAGTTAAAAACATTAAGCTCAATGGTCATATTCCCAAAGGATAACTTCATTAGACCATTTCGACAATTGATTTCAGCATTGGCCGTAGCTAAGAATGGTCTTCCTAAAATGACAGGTATATGTCCTTTAGGATTCGCAACTGGCTCAGTCTCTAAAACAATAAAATCTACAGGAAAAATGAAATTTTCAACCTTTATCAGAACATCCTCGACCATTCCCTTAGGGATCCTGAGAGATCTATCGGCTAACTGTAATGTGATCCCAGTAGGTTGAAGTTTTTCTAATCCTAGTTGTTCATACACCGAATATGGAAGGATATTCACACTAGCTCCTAGATCTAGCAAGGCCTTTTTTATATTGGTTTCTCCAATAACACAAGAAATTGTTGGAGCTCCAGGGTCCTTATATTTAATTGGCACATGGCTAGATAGGTATGAACTGACACTTGCAGCCAAAAATGCTTTCTTTGGTACATTAGTGGTCCTTTTCCTAGTGCAGAGATCTTTTAAAAATTTGGCATAAGTTGGAACCTGATGGATTATATCTAAAAGAGGAATATTAACTTGGACTTGTTTAAATACCTCTAAAATTTTGTCTAAATGTTCAGATTTATTGGATTTCAGTCTGTTTGGAAAAGGAGCTCTAGGACTTTTAAGTACTGGACTAGGTGAATTTTCAGTTTCTGGTGCTTGAGGTTGAAAGGTAGTAGTTTTAGAAGGTGACTCGGCAGATGAGTCATCTATATCATCAAGTGCAACTACCTTATTGTCTATTTGTTTTCCTGATCTTAAGGTATGAATGGCATTTATACCATTAACTTGGTTTCCTTGTTGGGGTCGTGGACCATTTTGGTTCCTAGGATTTGGCTCATGTTGGCTAGGTAACCTACCATGTTCTCGTTCACTAATGGTCGAAGCCAGCTGACTTACTTGCATTTCCAGACGGGCTATAGCTTGGGTGTTATTATTTATGAGTTGACCCGTAGTTTGCATAAAGCTGGTATGTGTTTTCATCATGGCTTCTAGGCTTTTCTCTAAAGAGGTAATTTTTTTGTCATTATCATGGAAGCCTGGCGGGTTGTTCATCACTGGGTTGGACCTTAGATTTTGCTGATTGAAATTTGGATTACCTACATTAGGATTCTGGGACCATGAGAAATTCGGGTGATTCCTCCAACCTGGGTTATATGTGGGTGCATAAGGATTGTTCAATGGTCCTTGATAGGTGGCATTCACCTGTGCACACTCATTCGAGTAGGAACATTCTTCTAAGACATGGTCTGGTGCATTGCACCCTTTACACATGGGTGCAGATATTTGATTTACATTGGCTGGTCTCTGTAATTCTAAGGCTTCCAATCTACGTGTTAAGGTTGCAATCTTGGCCTCTGATGCTAGGGTTGGTTGAATTTGATGCATTCCTCCTCTTGAAGGTGTAGCTTTATCAGGTTCCCTAGTTGTTTCCCACTGTAAATTTTTCTCGGCTAGGTCTTCTAAGAATTGCCAAGCTTCAGTAGTTTCTTTGTCCATAAATTGGCCTTGGCACATGGACTCTAGCATGGTTCTTGAGTTTGAATCTAACCCCTCATAGATGATCTGGCATAGTCTCCAAGTTTCTATTCCATGGTGTGGGCATTGGGTCAAAAGATTCTTGAAACGATCAAAGTACTTCCAAAATGATTCACCAGCTAGTTGGTAAAATTGATTTATTTCATTCCTAATCCTAGCTGTTTTATGATGGGGGAAATACTTTTTTAAAAATATTCTCACAAAGTCCTCCCAAGTAGTGACAGAATAGTTTGGCAGACTATAAAGCCACTTCTTAGCATTGTCCTTAAGGGCAAAGTTGATTAATCTAAGTTTGACCTCATCCTCTGTTAATTGCAGTTTCATGGTTGCACATACCTCCTCAAATTCTCTAATAAATATATAAGCATCTTCTAATCCTGTGAATTTTGGAAGCATATTTATGATTTGAGGTTTGATTTCAAAATTGTTAGCTGTGGGTTGTGGCAACCTGATACAAGATGGTTGGATGGAGCCAACTGGATAACACAAATCCTTAAGGGTCATGGGTTGGATTGGTTCAGCCATTGGAACAACAGGAATTGACTCAATTCTAACTAGACGACCCGACACTCTTCTCCACACACGAGGTGTACGGTTCTCGATGTTTATATAATTTTTTTTTTTTTTTTTTATAAAATTTTTATGTATAAGGAAAAGAAAGAAAAGAGAAAAAGTTCTAAAGAGAAGATCCTAAGGAGTCCTAAATCTAAAGAAAAGTAACCAAATTAATTTAAATTTTAAATTTTTTTTTTTTTTCAAACAAGTGAATCAATAAATTAAACTCAATCTATCCTAGGGTTAACCTAAATCTAGACAGCTCCTAACTGTTCCAAGATGACCCTTCAAACCTTCCAAGTGGAGATTGATCAACTAGTTAGCCAGGTAAGTATAAGAGGTGGGAGGTTCACTCATCGTTGCCTTTCTAGACACCAAACGAGTTGGCCAGGCCAGCAATTGAACCAATTTAACAAACCACCCTCAGGGACTTGCCTAGACACCAACTAATCAAACAACTCAAACTTGGTAGAACTCTTAGGGTTCCTTGTCCTATTGAGCTCGAATTCCTTAAGGTTGACGTCTAATTGATTTTAAGATTAAAAGTCTAGGTAATGCAATATGATGGAGATGGTTTTTGGGCTAAGGAAGGGTAATGAAATCCCCACCTTATCTTATTAATGGGTTGATGCCCTTAGATTAATTATGAAAATGCAAATACAAATAAACAAGATGACCAAGAATGTAAAAGATTTTAATTTAGAATTTTTTTTTATTTTGATATTTTACTTCACGATTATGAAATGTCTTTTGTTTTGTTTTATATATATTTTTTTTTGTGATTAAGTAAATTCAAATGATTAGGTCTAAAAGCAAAAGTAATTAACTAAAAATAATAAAAGAGAAATTAGAAGCGTACCTGAGTTTTCCAGCAATCACCAACTAAATATAGAAACCTAAAGAAAAAAAAAAAAGAGAGTTATAACGCACGAAGAACAAATATTTGAAAATAATTTAAAACGCCAGATCCCCGGCAACGGCGCCAAAAACTTGATGTGCAAATCTTAAAATTTGTAAATAAAACCGCAAGCGCACGGTGTGCAGAGTAGCACGACCAGCGAGTACGGGTCGATCCCACAGAGACTTGGTTTTTAAAATGATTTTCAAATCTATGCTCAAGCGAGCTTTAACAAAAATCGAAAGTCGAAAGTTGTTTGCTAAAGACAATAAGACTAAGGATCTAGGGTTTTTTGAATCCACTAGATCTAGATTAGGGAATTCTACCTAGAATTTTTCTTATTGATCCTAACGACTACTCCTCTTGTCTTTCCCAAGCATAGATTATGAAGGGACTAAGGCCCAACGATAATCCATCAAGATTCTTTACAGGGGAGTAGTAACTAGGATCCCTTAGGGTTTTCTCCTCCTATGCACTGAATCAAGCATGAACTATGAAGGGACTCTGACCCAACTGTAGTTCATCAAAAATTCTTGGCAAAAGAGGAAGAAAAAGAAACCCTAAGAAAAAGAAAGAACTCTATGTAAAATCCCTACTCATGATCTAGCTTCATCGCAAACCCTAGAAGGGATGCTTAGCTAGACATGATCTAAATCTACTTGCAAAATTTAAATGCAGAAAAATAAACTACCCTAATTTCATAAATTAAACTATCCTAATTGCATAAATTTAAACTGCATAATTTAAACTAACCTAATTGCATAAAATTAAATTGCATAAATTAAACTATCCTAATTGCAAGAAAAATAAATTGCATAATGTAAAGAGATGAAATTGCATAAAAATAAGATTTTATATATAAAAAAAAATTTATTACAAAAACCTCAAAGCTCGAGGCTTGAAAAGAGAGCTAAAAACCCCACTATCTAGGGTTACAAGCTTGATCTCAAGGAAGAATACATAAAACAAGGGCCTTTGGGGGCTTTTTATAGGCATTTGGGGGTTATAAGGTTTTCAAAACTTCCGATGTGGGACTAAGAGGTTTTAGGGGGTTTATGGTGCGCCGATGGGTCCATGGTCCATGCGCCTGTTGCTGTGGACCAGGCGGCTAACCAGATCACCAAATCAGTTGATTTTTGACCAATTTTGATCTGATTTGACTCGGGTTTGACCCAATTGAGTCTTCTTTCTTCATTCTTCAATTCCTGGGTCAATTTAACTCCGTTTTGCATAAAATTTACGCCGTTGGAATCCTCTTTCCTTGTTCTTTCTATTGATGATCTCTTCTTCTGCAAAATATAATAACAAGTATCAATTTCTTAATAAAGTTAGATAATTTAGATATTAATTGATACTTTTTATGTCAATTTGTGACATAAATCAGCTGTGTACAATCGTGTTTCAATTTAGCAAAACCTTGGCCAGGGTAGTCTTTGTGAGGAGTCACAGGACTGTTTGAGTTGAGCACGATTCGGATGATCTAATCAGGGTTGACAGTTTAACCCTGAGTCGTCCTAAATATAGAGGTCAAAAGGATGAATTATATAGTAACCATATTCACGTAGGTTCTGAGTGTTGTGATTGTGACTATTCAACCTATCCGATCGTCGGGTACCATTATTAGATGGTCACTTCGATTAGTACAAAAATTGGTTCCTGTGCTACCGGCTTAGATTCGAACCTGCGGGGTCACACACATTAGAAGTTCCTATCTGATCTGATGGCTGATGAAGAGTCCTAATGCTCATGGACTATGAGTCCTACGTGTCTGAGACTCTGTGATCGAGAATCAAAATTCTCTGATCATGAGTCCCACACATTTTGAGTACCGGGGTCAAGAGTCCTACTAGTTTGGGACTCTTCGATCAGGGTTACATATCGATGAATTCTGATGCCCGATTACCCATCGGATTTGGACTCAATATTTATGAGAGATTTAATTAGTGATTTGATCACTAATTAACTCAATTTGATTGAGTAATTATTTTTGGATCAAGTCCAATTGAATTAGATTCAGTTGGGTTTGACCCGATTAGGTTAAGAGTTGACCTAATCGTCGAGATGGTTTGGTCCCTGATTTGATCAGGGGTTGGGCTTAATCAATTCCTGATTTGATTAGGATTTTATCGAGCCTAATTAAGCCTAATTAAGTTAGATTTAAATTATTCTAATTGGGGCTAACTTATTTGGTTCAATTAGGTTGGTTTAAATAATGAAACCACCTTGACCCATTCTCCCTGCGCCACCTCAATTCCACTGCGCCCATTTGAATTCACGAGAAGGAAGTTCTCATGAATTTTTTCTCATGCAAAGCCTTCCTCACGCCCTACTTTAATGCATCAAATGAGTGGATAAGGATGATTGGTTGGCCATTCAAATTCAAAACAAAGTTTGAATTTGAATGAGCAACCAATCTTAGTGCCTTGACCTTATCCTCTTTTAGCGCCCCATTTATTACGCAAGAAAATGTTTCTCATGAAATCACTCACGCACAAATTAAGCCACGCCCTCCTCTTCTCACGCCCTTAGTGGATAGGGATAAATTGGTTTTCATTTGAATTCAAAATTTGATTTGAATTCAAATGTGCAATTACTCATCTTTATCCTCTCACGTGGATAAGACGTTTGACATTGTTTTAAAAGGAGAAGAAGAGTGGGGCGTGTAAAAAAAAAAATTTTGGAGAGAAATTATGGGTGTGAGGAATCCTTGTGTGCAAGGTGAAGGTCTATATTCTTCCGAGAGAAAAAGAAAGAAAAAAAAGAAAAAGTGTGCGCAGGGTTTCAGTGAGTTCTTCAGGGTTTTAGCCTGGAGTTCGGGAAGTGAGAAGGTGAGCTACGAGTGTCGTGAGCCCACCAAATTTTAGAGAGATTTTCAACATCCTCTCAAGCACATTTGCTGACAATCCAGAGTGTCCAAAGAATTGGCAGACATCGATCGAAGGAGTTCGATCAGCATCGGCCGTCGAAAGGGCTCTACAACGAGCTAGCACTCGTGAGGAGTCGATCAGATCGGGAGCTTCGTGTGGATGATCCGTAGAGGCCAGACATGCTGTGTGGCTACATCGTGATGATCAGACTCTCCCGATGGTGATCAGATTGCGGTGATCTACTACCCACACAAAGGTATTGTGTTCTGAACACATTACAGTAAAGTGTTTACTATTCAAATTTGAATTTCAAATTTAAATGCATGCAGGCTATATATCATATTTAGATCCTAGTGTAGGATAAATTCATATTAATTAATTAGATTAATTAATAATTTTTGCTGTAAAATAGTGATTTTGAAAAAATTTTAATATTACCATTTTACCCCTGCACTGAATTTTCCCTACAATTGGTATCAGAGCTGTTCTTAGATATGATATATATATTTGCATGCGAAGATTAAGTTGTAATCTAAAAGTTTAAATTTAAAATTTAAAATTTATTTGAAATTTAAAATTTAAAATTCAAAATTTAAAATTTAAAATTTAAAATTTGAAATTTAAATTTTGAAATTGGTATATTTAGATATACTTGATTCAAGTAGCAAGTAATCGAATTGGGTTGGTTGACATGGCCGTCCGGTCATAGGAGAAAAGTAGGGTTTAAAGGCCCTCTCTTCCCATTCGATGGGGTCTCCTATGGCGGTAGGGGTGCCGATGCAATTATATCTCATGCAGATGAAGTAGCGAAAAAAATATTCATGATTTATTTTGATTGAGTTATTTTCTGTTATGTAATTAGCAATAGGATTGCTATTTATGAAATGTGCTGATCTATTTGTGTAATGAGTCAACATATTTGGTGAACAGAAAATAAAATCTTTCAAATTTGAAAATTATTTTCGAAATGCCAACCCTGACCCATCAGCCCAAATACTTAATTAAAAGAATTAAGTGTTGTCTAGTAGGTCTAGAATTGTGAATTAAGACCTAAGACAATTGCATAAACTTGTGGGTCAATGGGTTAGATGGATTAGGTCCATAATTGGGTTAGACCTAAAGTTAGCTTAAAAAAATAGACTAAATTAGAGTAATTGGTCAAATCTAATCAAAAGTTGAATTAGATTAGGTCAAGGATACTCTAGACTCAACTCCAATAGTTGTAGTTGAATGGGTCCATGTCTTTAACTAGACCAAGATGGACTTAATTCATGGCTACGCGGTGGAACCCTATTTACTAAGTTGATCAAATTAAAACTAATGAATCGGTTGGTGTCTAAGGTAAGTTTGGCAGTTTGACCAGTGGTTTTTAAGCGGGAGCTACTCGCAGTGATTCGATCTCTGACGAGTTAATGGCTTATCCCCACCACTGATCTCACTTACCTGGCCAACCTGGTGAATTAGGTTTTGATTAGATCACTTGGTGATTAGGGCTCACCCATGTCATTAGGTAAATCAGTTTGACTGATTTAGGTGCTCCTAATGCTGGCTTAATTAAATTCTTTTTAATCTGACTTGGTGAAGTTAGTGGGAGGATTGAAATTGGCTGGTAATTTATCTTCTCATCTATTCTTTAATAAAATCCTCAAAAATTATTAGGTCCTAAAAATGATTAAGTTATATTGATAACTAAGTCATAGCCTCCCATTAAGTGAGTGATAATGAGTCCATTAGTTTAATAATCATTGGAGGCCCAAAGGCCTGGTGCTTATTGACTAATGAAATTATCATTCATAGTATGATAATTTGGTTTGAGTCTTTCTGATGGTGGTTAGGTTGGCCGACCAAAGTCGGGCTTGATCATTTATTGGTCCGATTCACCAAATCAAATCATGTTAATGGTTGGACCTAACCAGATTTTTTCAGTGGAGGTCAAAGCCTACTGATTAGGTTATGGGGCAAAATTAATTACTAGAAGTTGTTTAGAGAAACAACTGGTTATGAACCTACCCATAGATGCACATGGGTTGACCAACCAAAGTTGGACTCGTGTGTAGTCTGTGTGGATTCTAGTACCCACTAAGGAATTAAAGTAATTCCTCGAATTGAAGGTTGAGGCTACCAATTCATAAAAATAATGGGAGAAACTTTAGACTAAAGTCCAAGTCTTTAGTATTAATAATTTATGTACTAATATAGGTCTGATTTTCCTTTATGCAGCTATGGCCACTACCCTGTCGCTCCGGTCATTATTAGATAATGACAAGCTCATGGGACCTAATTTCGATAGCTGGTATCGAAAATTAAAAATCGTTCTTGAGCATGAGCGGATCCTTTAAGTAGTAATGAATCCGACACCTGAGGAGCCAGCCTTGAACGCTAGAGGGACGGTCCGAGACACTTACCAGAAGTGGCTCAACGATCGCACCAACGTTCGGTGCATAATGCTGGCGGCAATGAATGATGAGTTCAGTCGCAGGTTCGAGAACGCCCAGCTACAGGAGATGCTTCAAATATTGAACGACTCTTTTGGCACGCCTGACGACGTTGAAAGGCACAAAACTAGTTGTGCCATTTTCAATACTCGGATGAGGGATGGAGCCTCAGTCACTGATCATGTACTGTACATGATCGAAATGATTGAGCGCCTAAGTAAACTGTGCTTTCCCCTGTACGAGCAGCTCGGTAAGGATGCGATCCTTAATTCTCTGCCCAAGTCCTTCCTTCTCTTCCTTACTCATTTTTGAATGACAATGCCTGCAGTGAACTACCATGGCTTGTTGGGGTTGCTGCAGAACTTTGAGAAGGATCACCAGCTCCATAAGGAATCGGTGAATATTGTGGGAGGGTCTTCTTCTGGTTGTCGACCCTTTAAGAAAGGGAAGAAGAACAAGAAGAAGAAGAATAAGAAGGTGCAGCCGCATGTTGGGATGTCTGCACAGGGTCAGATCAAGAAGCGCAAGCCTGACCAGAGCCAGGCGGAGTGCTTCTTTTGCAAGAAGCAGGGGCACTGGAAGAGGAACTGTCCTCTATACATTGCCTCACTGGATCCGAACAGGTCGAAGAAGAAGCAAGGTACTTATATGATAACACCTTGCAACTTTTCCATTTGTGATACTACTTCCTGGGTATTGGATACCTGAAGCCCTTATCATATTTGCAATTCGATACAGGGTCTGCAGGTCAGTAGGAGATTTGATGAAGGCGAGAGATTCCTGAACGTTGGAGATGGAAGCAAAGTTTCAGTTCTAGCATTAGGAATCATGAACCTTGTAATCAATTCTCGAAAAATAATTCTGAGTGAATGTCACTATTGTCCAAATTTTTTATTAAATATTATTTCTGTAGGCTTTTTGGCCATGAACGGTTATCAATTTTTAATAAAAGAAAATGTTTGCAATATTATTTTGAATGGTGTTACAATGTTTGTTGGACAACTTAATAATAGAATTTACTTTCTATCACAACCTGTTAATGTGGTTCAAACCTCCGATAAATGCCCTAGAATAGATAATGTGTCAGATGTCTACCTTTGGCACTGTAGGCTAGGTCATATCAATAAGAACAGGATAAACAGGTTGGCTCAAGAAGGAATTCTTGAAGTAGGTGATTATGAATCACTTCCAACTTGTGAGTCCTGTCTTCTTGGTAAAATGACCAACTCACCTTTTACTGGAAAAGATGAGCGAGCCAGTGAACTCTTGGCTCTGGTACATTCTGATGTATGTGGACCCATGAGCTCAAGTGCAAGAGGTGGATATTTCTACTTTATAACCTTCACAGATGACCTATCGAGATATGGGTATATCTATTTAATGAAGCATAAGTCGGAGTCATTTGAAATGTTCAAACTATTCTGAAATGAGGTAGAAAAACAAACTGAAAAGTGTATTAAAACTCTTCGATCTGATCGAGGAGGTGAATACATTTTCAATAATTTTCTGACATATCTTGGGGAGAATGGGATCCTCTCTCAGTGGACACCTCCTGGAACACCACAGCATAATGGTGTGTCTGAAAGGAGGAATCGGGTCTTGTTGGACATGGTTCGATCCATGATGGGATTTGCTGGTCTGCCGATCTTCCTTTGAGGATATGCACTCAAATCGGCTTGTTACCTTCTAAATAGGGTTCCGAGTAAGTCTGTAACCAAAATACCATATGAGATATGGATAGGACGTAAGCCAGTACTCTCGCACCTTAGGGTTTGGGGGTGTCTGACTTATGTTAAACATTTAATTACAGACAAGCTTGGACCTAGGTCTGACAAGTGTAATTTTATAGGATACCCAAAAGAGACCAAAGGATATTATTTCTACATGGCTGAGGAGCAAAAGGTGTTTGTCAGACTTAAGGCAATCCTTTTGGAAAAAGAGTTCCTTGATGAAGGGACTGTTGCCTCTAAGGTCGAACTTGATGAAGTTCGACAGGTGAAAAAACTGACACAAGTTGCTGAACCTGAACCAGATTTGATTAGATCAAATTCGGAGCCCATTGTTCAAGCACCCTTAAGGCGATCTGGTAGAGTACCACATCAACCGGACAGATACTATGGTTTTTTGGTCTGGAACGATGCTCCTATCAAACTTGATGAAAACGATGAGGATCCGATCACCTACATGGATGCAATGCAGAGACCCGACTCTGAGAAATGGCTAGAGGCCATGAAATTTGAAATAGAGTCCATGAAGGTCAACGATGTGTGGACATTGGTTGACCCACCCGAAGGAGTAAAACCCATAGGGTGTAAGTGGGTCTTCAAGGTGACGTCGACCTTCAGAAGATCGACAAAAAGGAGAACCTGGCCGACCCATTCACTAAAGTCATTGCGGTGAAGGAGTTCAATGACTATAAGTCGAAGATGGGTATTAGATACAGCACCGATTGATTTTAGGCCAAGTGGGAGATTGTTGGGAATAGTGTCCCAAAGCCAATCGTCAGCCTGTTGACGGTTGTGCTCATTTTTGTATATGTACATGAATTATGAATTAATAAAAATTATTTAGACTCGATAAAAGAGGATTTATCGTTTAGTCCTTAAATCTGTTCGCGACCAAATGATACGTTGTTACCAAGGACGACAACGTTTATCAAGCATAGGTCATTGTGTGTCATATAGGTTGGTTGTCCTCTTAACCAATGAGTGTGGAGACACTGGTATGGCATACAGGTGAGATATAAGGGTACATCTGCACTGAACGTGACCAACTCCGGAGCTATTTCTGCTGTCAAGATTTGCTCTGATGGAATATGGGTAAAAATGTCCCTCCGACCTGAGACCGCTACGGTGACTTGCAAGCAACTCACTGCACTTAGGCACTGGACTACCTAAATTTCTAATTCAGTGATGGAAGGCTGCTGGGTGTAGTCAAGTACTTGACTTGTCGGTGCGTGTGTCAAGATGGGATTGACCACTCCAGTTTAGGAGCTGTGTACAGTCTGTTTCAATTTAGCAAAACTTTGGCCAGGGTAGTCTTTATGAGGAGTCACAGGACTGTTTGAGTTGAGCACGATTCAGATGATCTAATCAGGGTTGACAGTTTAACCCTGAGTCATCCTAAACACAGAGGTCAAAAGGATGAATTATACAGAAACCATATTCATGTAGGTTCTGAGTATTGCGATTGTGACTATTCGACCTATCCGATCGTCGGGTACTATTGCTAGATGGTCACTTCGATTAGTACAGGAATTGGTTCCTGTGCTACTGGCTTAGGTTCGAACCTGTGGGGTCACACACATTAGAGGTTCCTATCTGATCTGATGGCTGATGAAGAGTCCTAATGCTCGTGGACTATGAGTCCTACGTGTCTGGGACTCTGTGATCGAGAATCAGAATTCTCTGATCATGAGTCCCACACATTTTGGGTACTGGGGTCAAGAGTCTTACTAGTTTGGGACTCTTCGATCAGGGTTACATATCGATGAATTCTGTTGCCCGATTACCCATCGGATTTGAACTCAATATTTATGAGAGGTTTAATTAGTGATTTGATCACTAATTAACTCAATTTAATTGAATAATTATTTTTGGATCAAGTCCAATTGAATTGGATTCTGTTGGGTTTGACCCGATTAGGTTAAGAGTTGACCTAATCGTCGAGATGGTTTGGTCCCTGATTTGATCAGGGGTTGGACTTAATCAATTTCTGATTTGATTAGGATTTTATTGAGCCTAATTAAGCCTAATTAAGTTAGATTTAAATTAGTCTAATTGGGCCTAACTTATTTGGTTCAATTAGGTTGGTTTAAATAATGAAACCACCTTGACCCATTCTGCCTGCGCCACCTCACTTCCACTGCGCCCATTTGAATTCACGAGAAGGAAGTTCTCATGAATTTTTCCTCACGCAAAGCCCTCCTCACGCCCTACTTTAATGTGCCAAATGAGTGGATAAGGATGATTGGTTGGCCATTCAAATTCAAAATAAAGTTTGAATTTGAATGAGCAACCAATCTTAGCGCCTTGACCTTATCCTCTTTTAGCACCCCATTTATTACACGAGAAAATGTTTCTCATGAAATCACTCATGCACAAATTAAGCCACACCCTCCTCTTCTCACGCCCTTAGTGGATAGGGATAAATTGGTTTTCATTTAAATTTAAAATTTGATTTGAATTCAAAGGTGCAATTACTCATCTTTATCCTCTCACGTGGATAAGACGTTTGACATTGTTTTAAAAGGAGGAGAAGAGTGGGGCGTGTAAAAAAAAAAATTTTGGAGAGAAATTCTGGGCGTGAGAAATCCTTGTGTGCAAGGTGAAGGTCTATATCCTTCTGAGAGAAAAAGAAAGAAAAGAAAGAAAAAATATGCGCAGGGTTTCAGTGAGTTCTTCAGGGTTTCAGCCTGGAGTTCGGGAAGTGAGAAGGTGAGCTTCGAGTGTCGTGAGCCCACCAAATTTCAGGAAGATCTTCAACATCCTCTCAAGCATGTCTGCTGATGATCCAGAGCATCCAAAAAATTAGCAGACATTGATCGAAGGAGTTTGATCAGCATCAACCATCGAAAGGGATCTACAACGAGCTAGCACTCGTGAGGAGTCGATCAGATCGGAAGCTTCGTATGGACAATCCGCAGAGGTCAGACACATTGTGTGGCTGCATCACGATGATCAGACTCTCCCGACGGTGATCAGATTACGGGGATCTACTACCCGCACAAAGGTATTGTATTCTGAACACATTACAGTAAAGTGTTTACTATTCAAATTTGAATTTCAAATTTAAATGCATGCATGCTATATATCATATTTAGATCCTAGTGTAGGATAAATTTATATTAATTAATTAGATTAATTAATAATTTTTACTGTAAAATAATGATTTAAATTTTTTTTTAATATTACCATTTTACCCCTGCACTAAATTTTCTCCACACCACAGCCATCACTCTCATCCATGGAGCTCAGGATGAGATAAGAAGTACTCACCATCCACTTCTTCCTTACAGGAGTTGATTGCTAGTGATTCTTTTTCTCCTTGACTTAAGAAGGCTTCCATAAGGAGAGATGACCTTGATTGGAAGATATAGGAGGTGGACTGGTATCTTGATGTGCTGTAGCAGCATCCGCCAGCCCTTGGGAACAATCTGGAGTTCTCCACCAAACCTCCATTCTCGATAAGGATCTTGGAGGAGCCCATTCCTTCTTGATTCAAGATGCCACAATTAGAGATCTATGATGGTATATCACCGATCCCTACAACTATCTGAAGAGCTACAATCTGGGAGGCCATCAACTCGTTGATGTGCAAGGCCTTTCTTGCTACTCTTCAAAAGACCGTTTGGATATGGTACACCAATCTTTTTATACCATCATAGGAGGGCCAACTGTCGGTGGTATTGGCTCATCCGCACAGAAGATTTTTGCCTAGACGGTTGAGACTAGGAGCCCAGCAGCAAAGAGGTAGAGGTCGAGCAAGTTGACCTTCATAGAGCCAATGCTAAGAGCATCCAAACCCCCCACAATGATGTTATTGTAGTTTCCTTAACCATTGCTAACTTTATGTGAAATATATTTTGGTTGATAATGGAAGCTCAAGAGATATCTTCTTTTACAATGTCTTTTGCAAAATGAATCAATTGAAGGATTGATTTCAAAAAATCAAGTCTCATTTGGTCGGGTTACTTGAAGATCCAGTCTCCATAGAAAGTGTCGTAGCTTTTCCTATCACTACTAAAGAGACACCAAAGAAGGCCATGGTGATTGATAAACACTTAATTTAAGTATTTTAAAGCAAAAAATTATATTTAATTTATCTTATTTATTAAAAATTTGATGTTTCTTTTTATGTTTTACAGGAAAGGTGATCGCCGATACAAAGAGTCTGATTCGCAGATAAAAAAGACTCAAGTTTGAAGAAAATTGGACTTAAAATGAAATTAAAATAAAAGAAGGATGCATACGGTATTATAGAAAATGAAGATACTATGCAAGGAATCCAAAAGGATATAGGCATCATTTTAAAGAAACAAAAGTTTCTTTTTGGAAGTGGAATAAAAAAGGGTAGCGTGAAGTTGTTCCTGGGCGCGCGCGTGAGTGCGCGGAATCAGCGCGGGCGAGTGTGCGACGTGACAGCGGGCAAGCGCGGGTGCGAGCGGCACAGCGGCGCACAGATCGCGGCAGCAGACGCGCAGGCGACGCGTAGGCGATGCGTAGCGCGGGCGGAACGCGGGCAAGCGCAGGCGGGCGTGGACGCGGGTGCGACATTCGGACGTGCGGTCTTTAGTATTTTTTTTTCTTTAGTCCCATATCGAAAAATCATGTAAAACTCCTCCCTCCTAACACCTGTAAAAAGGCTCTTGTACTCCTATTTGAGGAGCATCCCAGAAATTCTTCTAGAGCCTTGCATAGAGAAAAAAAAAGGGACTACTTCATGAGCAGCTAGGCTAGCAGTCTCGGGAGTGGAGAAGAAACTTTGTAACAACACGGAGCGGGTTTATTGTTCTAAACTTTCTTGTATTTCTTTATATGCAATAAAGATTATGCTTTTTTTAAATTGTCATGAGTTATTTAATTGCTCTCTTTCATATGCTTTTATTTATGCTTTCCTGTTAGATTAATATTAGAAATAATTTTTACTTTCCAGAGATGCACCGTGATCTACAGATACGGGGCATGCCGAGGAAAGAAGAGTTGTTTACCTAGTACTTTTCAGAGACACACTGTGATCTACGGGTACGGGGCGTGCCGAGAAAAGATAGATATTTTTTCTAAGATTAATCACATCGATTTAATTAAAAAAAAGAGATACAACTCTGCTAGTACAAAATTAATTCAAAACTCCCGAGCTCTTTATTTTCTTATTACATCAATTTTAAGATAATTTATTTTCTAAATCAAAAACAACGCTTCTTTCTTTTATTTTGCAATCTCAACTTAGCCCAAGGTCCCTGAGGATACGATCTCGACTCATCCTACCTACGTAGTGAGTAGAGTTATTTTTGGTGCTATCAACGACTACGCATCAAATTTTGGCACCGTTGCCGGGGATCTTGGCACGGTTGAATTAAAAAATTGAAAAAAAAAGCCACTGACATTTCATAACACTTAACTAAAATAGCGTAACCTCAAATATAAAAATTTCTAATTTGATTGGACACCTTGTTTCTTTGCATTGCATCTCCATAATTAATCTTAAGGGCAATAGCCCATTAACCAGATAAGATGGGGATTTGATCACCCTTCCTTGGTCCAAAAATCATTTCCTTCATTTTGCATTAAACCAAGCCTTAATTTTAAAATCAACTAGACATCAGCCCTAGAAATTTCGAGCTCAATAGGACAAGAAAGCTCTAGAGTTGAACCGAGTGCGGATTGGTTAATTGCTTGGTGTCTAAGGCAAGTGGTTAAAGAAAATGGTTTTTAATTGGTTCCGTTGACTGACCTGGCCAACTAAGTTGGTGTCTAAGAAAAGCAACGAACAGAGAACCTCCCACTCTTACACTTATCTGGCCGAGTCAGTTAGTCAGTTTTAAGCTTGGAGTGCTCAAAGGCAGTCTTGAAAGTTAGGAGCTGTCTAGATCTAGGTTAACCCTAGGATAGAGAGTCTATGCTTGTTTAAGTTGATTGCAATTAACATCTAAACATTAACTAATTTCTCCCTTTTCATAGATTTAAGATTCTTAGGTTCTTCTCTTTAGATTTTCTTCACTCCTTTCTCACTTTATTATAAATATATATATATATTATAAAAATTAAAATTTTCTGTGTTTGCTCTAAAGTATAATTGTAAGGTGTATGCTTGGCCGTAGATCGTTACGACCAGAAATCCAACCTTTTGATCCAGAAATAGAAAGAACCTTTAGAGCCAACAGACGTAAAAATATGGACCGAAATCAGGAGAATGATCCACCCAGACAATTGAAGGAGTACTTTACTCCTTCCACATATACCTACTCTCCTTGTATTCAAGTGCCCCCTGTGGAGGCCACTCAATATGAAATTAAGTCCAGTATAATCCAAATGTTACCTTCATTTTATGAACTTAGTAATGAGGACCCTTATAAACATCTTGAAGAATTTTTTGAGATATGCTCAACTGTCAAAATTCATAACTTCTCCGATGATGCTCTTAGGTTAAAATTATTCTCTTTCTTACTTAAGGACAAAGCCAAATACTGGCTACATACTTTGGATTCCATGACTATATCAACCTGGGACCAGCTGCAAGGAGAGTTTCTCAAGAAATATTTTCTCATAGGAAAAACTAATCAAATAAGGAAAGCCATAACTAGTTTTTTCCAATTAGATGGAGAAATGTTTCATGAAACATGAGAGAGATTAAAGGACCTTATTAGAAAATATCCCCATCATGCTGTACCCAAGTGGCAATTAATCCAATATTTTTATGATGGGCTATCTGAAAGATATCGACAAATGGTCGATGCATCATGCGGTGGGACATTCATGCTGAAAAATGAGAATGAGGTATGGCAACTGTTTGAAATTTTAAGTGAAAATTCATTACATCATATGTCTGCCTCTATTAGAGATAAACCCATGTTAAACCCAAAGAGAGGTGGAATATATAAAGTAGGAAATGCCATAGATATCCATCATAAGGTAGATGAATTGTCCCAAAAGTTAGATCGATTATTAAGTATAGGACAGTCACCTTCTCCATCCCGTCAGATACAAGATATATGTGCATTGTGTTCGAGCCCCACTCATTATGTGAATGATTGTCTGGTTGCACCACAGTTTTCTGAATATGTACAAGAACAAGTCCATCAAGCCCAAACTACTCATAGATCAGAGAACAACCCCTATTCTAGTACATACAATCCGAGATGGAGAAACCATCCGAATTTCTCATGGAAACACAACCAGTGGTTCCTCCAGTGCAACAAAGATCAGGTTATCCAGATGCGACTTATAGGCATCCATCCCAGCTACAATACCAGAACCCTCCTCAACCCACTCTGAGTACTCATAGCTCGGCTTTCGAAGAAAAGGTACTGCAAGCACTTAAAGGACTAGAAATGAATACCCAACTCCTTCACTCCCATACGCAATCAATAGCAAAGCTAGAGACCCAGATAGGTCAGCTAGCAACAGCTTTCAGTAGGAGGGAAGAAGGCAAATTACCCAGTCAGCCTATTAATAACCCAAAAGGACAGTACATGACTGAAAGCTCCATTGGTCCTGAAATTTTTTCCGAACATGCCAAATCGATTATGACCCTTAGAAGCAGAAAAATCTTAAATCAACCTGAAGTAATCCAACAACAAGAGCAACCAATTTTAGCTACAACAGAAAAGAAGAAACTTGAAGAGAAGAAAGAACCTATTAACCCAGCACCTGCACCTAAAGCTCCATTTCCCAGTGCTTTAGAATCCTCTCTGCCTCTTGATAAGAAGGGTATAAAAATGAATAAAATGTTGGAACTGTTTAAACAGGTTCAGATAAACTTACCTCTTCTCGATGCCATTAAGCAAGTTTCAACCTATGCTAAATTTCTAAAGGACCTGTGTACACGAAATGAAAATCAAAGGCACAAATACCAAGAAAAGTCCACCTAACTGAGCAGGCTAGCTCAGTTTTCCAGCAAATTGCCCCATCCAAACTGAAAGATCCAGGTACCCCAATTATTTGTGTCATAGGGGACCTCACGATTAAGAAGGCATTATTAGACTTGGGTGCAAGTGTCAACCTTCTCCCGAGCTCTGTATATGACCTATTTGGATTTGGAGAGTTAAAACCCACGACAGTGACCTTACAACTAGCAGACCGATCCATTAAGGTACCCCGTGGAATGTTGGAAGACGTATTGGTGAAAATAGATGAATTTTACTTTCCTATTGACTTTCTTGTGCTGGATATGGAATCTGGCAGCAACCCCAACTAAATACCAATCATCCTAGGTAGACCCTTCTTAGCAACCGCTAATGCTTGTATAAATTGTAGGACCGGAGTTATGGATGTATCTTTCAGAAATAAGAAGCTGAGGTTGAATATTTTCAATGCATCTTTGGGACCACCTATGTACAACCATAATGAGATCAACTTGTTAGAAGAAGTTATAGAAGATAAAGCTCCTGCCTTGCTCAACTCAGATCCTTTACATGCATGTCTAACACATTTTGGAATAGATAATTTTGATATTGATGGATACACTGAAGAAATACATGTTTTGCTAGAACCTCCTAATTTTAGCACCAATCCCCCTTGGACTGTAAAGTACGAGCAATTACCAATTCAATCAAGCCCTCTGGTACCATCCTTAGAAGCACCACCTACTCTAGAGCTAAAGCCTCTTTCTGCCATGCTGAAATATTCATTTCTTGGATCCAATGACACCCTTCCAGTGATCATTGCATCTGACCTAACCAACGACCAGGAAGACAAACTTGTCGGGGTACTCAAAAAGCATAAAGAGGCTATAGGGTGGTCAATGGCCGATTTGAAGGGTATAGATCCTTCTGTTTGCATGCATCATATTCACTGTGAGGTTGAGGCAAAACCACATAGGGACATGCAACGAAGATTGAATCCGAATATGCTGGAAGTCGTGAAAAAGGAAGTAGTGAAATGGCTAGATGCTGGAATTATCTACCCAATTTCGGATAGCCAATGGGTTAGTCCAACCCAGGTAGTACCTAAGAAGTCAGGTATTACCGTAGTAGAGAATGATGAGGGTGAGTTAATTCCTACTCGTGCAACAACTAGTTGGCGAGTATGTGTGGACTATCGAAAGCTGAATGCCGTTACTAGGAAAGATCATTTTTCTTTGCCTTTTATTGACTAAATTTTAGAATGGCTAGCAGGACAAAGTTTCTTCTATTTTCTAGATGGATATTCGGGATATAATCAGATCCCGATATTTCCTGCTGATCAAGAAAAGACTACCTTCATATGCCCTTATGGAACATTTGCATTTAGACATGCCATTCGGTCTCTGCAATGCACCAGCCACTTTTCAACGGTGCATTTTGGCCATCTTTTCTGATATGGTAGATAAATTTTTAGAAGTCTTCATGGATGATTTTTCAGTATTTGGCTCTACCTTTGATGATTGTCTTCAGAACCTAGCCAAGGTTCTTCAACGATGTATAGAGACAAATTTGGTTTTAAGTTGGGAGAAGAGCCTTTTTATGGTTCGTGAAGGAATCGTGCTTGGACATATTGTATCCAAACGGAGGATTGAAGTAGATAAAGCAAAGGTTGAAGTAATCTTAAAATTGCCTCCCCCAACCTCGGTTAAACAGGTGCGATCCTTTCTAGGCCATGCAGGTTTCTATAGGTGCTTCATTAAGAATTTCAGCAAGATATCACGACCCTTGTGCAACTTGCTTGCCAAGGAAAATTCTTTTGATTTTAATGAAGAGTGCCTAACTGCTTATAATAAACTCAAAATTGCCTTAACCACTGCACCAATCATAAAATCTTCGGATTGGACCCTACCATTTGAAATCATGTGTGATGCTTCTGATTATGCTATAGGGGCAGTCCTTGGGCAAAGATTTAATCGAGAACCGCATGTAATTTATTTTGCAAGTAAAACTCTTTCAGATGCTCAATTGAATTACACCACGACTGAAAAGGAGTTACTCACTGTTGTGTTTGCCCTAGATAAATTTAGATCATACCTTTTGGGCTCCAAGGTCCTAGTATACTCCGATCATACAGCACTGAAACATCTGCTATCCAAAAAAGATACAAAACCTAGGCTGATTAGATGGATCCTTCTATTACAAGAATTTGATTTAGAAATTTTAGACAAAAAAGGCTCCGAAAATTTGGTAGCAGATCATATTTCTAGGATCCTGGTAGAACACAATAAAGAAAGGATTAAAGATAGGTTTTCGGATGAACAACTCTTTTCAATCTCTTCCACTGATCTTTCCTGGTTCGCTCATATAGTCAATTACTTGGCAGTGGGACAAATCCCATCTCACTGGACCCAACAAGAGAAAAATAGATTTTTCTCCCAAGTAAAGTACTATTTCTGGGAAGAACCAGAATTGTTCAAATATTGCCCAGATCAAGTAATCCGATGTTGTGTCCCTGAGTGTGAAGTCCAAGGTATTCTTACTTTCTGCCACTCATTAGCATGTGGGGGACATTTTAATAGAAGAAAAACTGCAGCAAAGGTGTTGCAGAGTGGATTTTATTGGCCGATACTATTCAAAGATGCACATGAATTTGGCCGTAATTGCTTGCGATGCCAGCAAACAGGAAATATTTCGAGAAAAGATATGATGCCCCTGTCCCTTATTCTTGTTGTAGAAATTTTTGATGTTTGGGGAATTGATTTCATGAGACCCTTTCCCTCCTCATTTGGATTCGAGTATATTTTGGTAGCAGTGGACTATGTATCAAAATGGGTAGAGGCTATGGCAACCCGAATCAATGATCACAAAGTAGTGATCAAGTTCATTCAGCATAACATCTTTAGTCGATTTGGATACCCAAGAGCCATAATTAGCGATGGGGGTACACCTTCACGAATAAGCACTTCGACATGCTAATGAAAAAATACGAAATAACTCATAAAGTTGCCACACCTTATCACCCCCAGACAAGTGGTCAAGTTGAGGTCTCCAATAGAGAGATCAAGCATATTCTTGAAAAAATGGTAAGACCCGATAGAAAAGACTGGTCAGCATGCTTGGATGATGCATTATGGGCTTACCGTACTGCTTTTAAAACACCCATAGGAATGTCTCCTTATCGACTTGTATTCGAAAAAGCTTGTCATCTACCGGTGGAATTGGAACATCGTGCATTTTGGGCCATACGGCAATTTAACTTTGATATGAAAAATACAGGTTCCAATAGGAGACTTCAACTAAATGAACTTGAAGAGCTACGCAATGAAGCGTATGAGAGTGCCAGAATTTATAAGGCTCGAACTAAAGCATACCACGATAAATTCATTGCACGAAAAATATTCGAGCCCAATCAAAAAGTTTGGCTCTTCAATTCTAGGTTGCGTCTGTTTTCTGAAAAACTTCGCTCACGTTGGGACCGACCTTTCATTGTAACTCAGGTATTTCCTCATGGAGCTATAGAACTCAAAAATCCTAAACAGGGGAACACTTTTAAAGTGAACGATCAGCGATTGAAACTTTACATAGATGGAATTAGTGATGGAGAATTAATTGAATCTGTTGATTTAGTGGATCCAAAATCGCCATAATACTCAATTCTGTCTGGCTGAAGACGTAAAACTTAGCGCTTGTTGGGAGGCAACCCAACAATTTCATATTTTTTACTTTACCGCAGTTGCAGGAATTTAGAACAAGAGCCTATTAATCAATGAAGCTATCTTCAACTTTCGAAGCAAAATTATCCCAAGTGCACTCTCTCCTTTTATTTTCTTTGCTTTCCTACTCCATTGAGGACAATGTAGATTAAGTTGGGGGGGAGGAAAGTAATCAAATCCTCGAGTATGGTCAGAAATAATTAGTTTTGTGTATCCAAATTTTATTTTGATTAAGAGTCAATTAGGCATCCTAAACAATGAATGATTAATGGTCAAGATAATTTTAGAGATACTGAGGAATAAATTATTAAGAAAATTCAATGAATGGTAGGGTTTAGACTAGATCAAATTTTAGGAGTGATTCTACAACCCTCTTCTTACTGATCTCAATAAAGAATCTGCTTCATGAGAAATTGGATAGAAAGGTCGAGGTATGCAAAAATTCTTCTTAAAATTTACTTAAAGAAAAAAAAAGAAAAAAAAAAGAAAAATAATATTGGTTTCCTACTGAGTAATCAGGCCCTTTCGCCTAAGTAAGTGTTGTGGTTCGCGTAAAAAGGTAAGCAATGTTAAAAAAAAAAAAAAAAAAAAAATATATATATATATATATATATATTTTAAGGAGACTAAATTGCAAGAAGATAATAAACCTCTTTCTCATTAAGTTAGAGGATTTAAAGAGTAAAGTGGAGAGTTGGTGAAAGAAAAGCTCTTGAAATTTCTTTAGTTAATACTCAGCCACTAATTGGATCAAATTGATAATCCAATGAAGTATCTCTTTAATGGTCTGACCAAGTATCACCTACCTTTTGGGATACCTAACCTAATTTTTTATTCAAAATCAAGTCGGTACACAATGCTGATATATCTATTTTACTCGAGGATGAGCAAAATTCAAGTTGGGGGGTGTGATAAATACTTAATTTAAGTATTTTAAAGCAGAAAATTATATTTAATTTATCTTATTTATTAAGAATTTGATGTTTTTTATGTTTTATAGGAAAGGTGATCGCCGATACAAAGAGTCTGATTCGCAGATCAAAAAGACTCAAGTTTGAAGAAAATTGGACTTAAAAAGAAATTAAAATAAAAGAAGGATGCATACGGTATTATAGAAAATGAAGATACTATGCAAAGAATCCAAAAGGATATAGGCATCATTTTAAAGAAACAAAAGTTTCTTTTTAGAAGTGGAATAAAAAAGGGTAGCGTGAAGTTGTTCCTGGGCGTGCGTGTGAGTGCGTGGAAGCAGCGCGGGCGAGTGCGCGGCGTGATAGCTGGCAAGCACGGGCGCGGGCGTGAGCAGCACAGCGACGCACGGATCGCGACAGCAGACGCGCAGGCGACACGTAGGCAATGCTCAGCATGGGCGGAACGCGGGCAAGCGCAGGCGGGCGCGGATGCGGGTGCGACATTCGGACGGGTCTTTAGTATTTTTTTTCTTTAGTCCCATATCGAAAAATCATGTAAAACTCCTCCCTCCTAATACCTATAAAAAGGCTCTTGTACTCCTATTTGAGGAGCATCCCAGAAATTCTTCTAGAGCCTTGCATAGAGGAAAAAAAGGGACTACTTCATGAGTAGCTAGGCTAGCAGTCTCGGGAGTGGAGAAGAAACTTTGTAACAACACAGAGCGGGTTTATTGTTCTAAACTTTCTTGTATTTCTTTATATGCAATAAAGATTATGCTTTTTTTAAATTGTCATGAGTTCTTTATTTGCTCTCTTTCATATACTTTTATTTATGCTTTCCTGTTAGATTAATATTAGAAATAATTTTTACTTTTCGGAGATGCACCGTGATCTACAGATACGGGGCGTGCCGAGGAAAGAAGAGTTGTTTACCTAGTACTTTTCAGAGATGCACCGTGATCTATAGGTACGGGGCGTGCCGAGGAAAGATAGGTATTTTTTCTAAGATTAATCACATCGATTTAATTAAAAAAAAGAGATACAACTCTGCTAGTACAAAATTAATTCAAAACTCCCGAGCTTTTTATTTCTTATTACATCAATTTTAAGATAATTTATTTTCTAAATCAAAAACAACGCTTCTTTCTTTTATTTTGCAATCTCAACTTAGCCCAAGGTCCCTGAGGATACGATCTCGACTCATCCTACCTACGTAGTGAGTAGAATTATTTTTGGTGCTATCAACGACTACGCATCAGTGATGCTTGATTTTTGGTGGTCAAGGTCCTCTCGGCTTACAATGCTATACTGGGTAATCCAGCCTAAACGCTCTGCATGCCATCATTTTTACCTACCACTTGTTGATGAGATTTCCTACACCTAACAGTGTAGGACAAGTCTGAGGTGACCACGTACTTGCTCGATAATGCTATGTTGCCACCTTTAAAGCAAAAAGATTGATGGAGATGCTGCCAATCAAGGGCATTGATGTTCGAGATGAACCAAGACAATAGCATGGGGAACTAGCCCAGGAACCCCTCTCAGTCCCCCGGCAAGAGATCCATGCAGAATGATGCAAATGGGGGCTCAATAGAATGAAACCTCCAGAGCTTAGCTTATGAATTTTCTGTAGGCATTTCTCCACCTTCAGTTTTGATTTAGTGAGAGCTAAATCTCCTAAACAGGGGAAGCCCTAATCCAAAAGGATCACTGAACTTGATATGGACCACTTTGGCCATTATGGGTATGGCTAGATAGGGTCTAGGAGTGAAATCCACCACATTGAAAAGTCAAGTTGCAAGCCAAATTTTTAGTGGCCATATTTGGTCAGACAATATCTGATTTCAGAGATCTTTTTTTTTTTTTTTTTAAATGGGTTGGTTTTTGAGATCTATGATGTGATGTCGTCCCATTAAGGGGGTAGCGCCCCTTGTGATCGAGCACAAATTTCTTCCTTTGGGGCCCAAATTGGGTTGGTCAAACCAAAAATTTTCTTTTTGGGTAAGATTTTCATCTGGCATAGCTTCCAATCTGAGAAAAATTTGGTGAAACAATAGAAAGCAGAGTTGATACAAAAATCAAGATCTACTTTTTGAAGAGTTTTAGCTTTTCTAGATTATTTCTATCATATATGTCTATTTTAGGTAAAAGAATCCAACTAGAATTTGGATGTTCAGTCTGACTAAAATTATTCAAGGATAGAGGTTTATTTAGAAGCAAAAGAAATCTACCCTGAATTGTGTAAGGATAGACCTCATTATTATGAATAAAGGATGTATATCTTATTTTTAATAGAAAATGAGAAAGCAGAGGGACTTGAGCTCTACTTTTGAAAATTCTTTCTCTTCTTGTACCTTTTTTTATGAGATTCGAGTTGAGCAGGTTGAAGAAAATCTTCTTTCTCTCTAATTAGATCACTTCAATATTCGATGTATACCTTAGAAGTCAGATTGGCTGACACTTATAATACTTTTTTAAGGTCTATTTTGTAATATTGATTTATAATTAATAAATTGAATTTGTTTCCATTCAGATTTGTATTGTTAAGTATCTCTGAATCATCCATTGAGTTAATGGGTATAATGACACATATTCTCAAGAGTTAAAAATTTGAGACATGTGTCATTATAATTAATTCATAAATTACTATTGATTATAGGATCATCATAGAGACGATGTTTGATCTAGAGAGATTGGTACATAATCACTTTCTTAGGATAGATGAGTTTTGAATCTATGGTGTGGAGACACCGGAACGAGAGTGCAAGTGCTTGTTAGGAATAAGAATACTGAGCATGACCAAACACGAGTAGCGACTAGGATGTCTATCTACTCATCAATGACTAACTTGATACTGCGGTATTGTGACTAGTTCTTTGACCTGCAGTGCCTCGACTATTCACAGTGAGATTGCTATAGTTTGACCACATCATAATTCGATCTCCTATTCATATGAAATCTTAAGGTGTAATTGGCTGCAGTAGACTCACTGTAGGAATAGGGTGCACACTAAGATAGAATCTGTCGACCTCGATAGATGAGTAGTCCTATATAGATCATGAGGCTGAGTCTCACAGCCTATGTCCATGATAGTGTGAAAAATAGAAAGGTATTTCTATTGGGTTTCACATCAGACTTGAGTGGATTGATTCTAATATATGACAAGAATCAGGTTTAACGAGTTATCCTTAACCTATGTCTTGTCGAAACTCACGATAAAGAAATTGAATTATACGTTAATTGCACTTAGAGATTCATCATTTAGTTCTGCTGGATTGCTATCATATACTGCTAGGTGTCACTACTGGATTGTGAGATCAATTAGAATTATTTTGATGATCAATGATTCCTAATTAACTAAATTAAAAAGAGTTTCGATCCATTGAAAAGAGTTTCGATGATGTTGCTGATGGAAATCATAACATATCTCACTATTCGATAGAATTGGACCTATAGGATCACATAAATAAGGGTATTGGTCTAGGATTGCATAATTGGGCTAAGTGCAGTCTGATTGGGTTACGATCAATTGAGTCCTAACTTTAGGTTTAAGGAAGCCATGCTAGCACACGATTAAACCCATTTTCTCCAACCTAATTTGAGTTTCCTATTAGATAGAACTAAACCAAATTGTAGCAAGCTCATTTTGGACACCAAGAGTTGGAGTCCCTGAAGCAAGCCTTCCATGTAAGAATTAAGAGATAGGGAGGGGGCGCCAACTGTTGGTGCCCCATATTTTTCATCTTGTGGTTGGCACCCCACATTTTTCATTGCATGTTTTTTTCGCAGATGGAGTGGCACCCCATATGGATAAGATTCAAGAGGTAGCGCCACTTATGGATAAAAATGAGAGGATAAGAGCTTCATCCCTATTAGAATTTGAAGAGTTCAAATTTGATTAGAGGATAAAAGACAAAGCTCTATCTGAATTTGAATTTGGATTTAAATTTGAACTGTTTGAATTTGAAACTGAGGAGATTGAATGGGGTAACAACCACCTTATCTTATCCCCATGCCATCTAATATTTCTTGATGATTTTGTATGATAAAATGAGAAAAAATTCATGGTGGGTGGTGCCTTAGCAGAGTCCTGCTTTAAGGCATCTGATCTGATTAGATGCCTATATAATGGGTCCCCTTTTGATCGGCAAAATAGATTTTCATAAGATAGAAAATTCTCACGCCTCCTCCTTTCCTCTCCATGCCTCCTTCCTCTCCTCTCTCTGATCTCAGACCTTCTTCCATATCTAAGAGTGTTGGGTGTGCCATCTGGTGGGTTCGAAGCATCGAGCCGTCAGATCTGTCTGGAGAAGTGAGAAGGCTGCGATCGAAGGCTGATAGGAGCTCTACCGAAGATCAAATTGAAAGTAGATCAAGGGGCTTGATGATCTATCTAGGAGTTGGTAGATTGATCAAAGAGAAAGTGTCCTAGTTCTGTAGAGATCAGACACGTACACGGTTTAATAGCAATCTTTGAAAATCTATGGATCATCATATTGCGGAGTTCGTTTACCCACACAAGGTGATATGATTACCATTTGATTTAAAGTATTTTAAATCTCTTATTTTATATCTCTAATATTAGATGCATGATCGATCTAGCCATGATCGAGATCTGATCTCGATCTAATCACACATTCGATCGAAAAAAAATTTTGAAGTCCGCTGCATCCTGATTTGATCGATCAGATGTGCGGTCATTCCTTTAGCTGGCATCAAAGCTAGGTTGCAAAGATCATGAATCTAAGATTAGGATCAGATCTAAATCAGATTAAATATGAGTTGTGTTTAGATCTAAATTAAAAAGGAGATTAGATCTGATTGATACATGCAACTGAAGTTAGATTAGATCTAGATTTCAACCTATTGATATGATCAACATGTTTTAAATTTGATCTGATTTTTATGATTTAATTAGGATTGATTTTTATATTTAATATAAAAGCTATGATTATATCTAAAATTTAAGATTAAAATATTAAAAATTAGTAACCTAATTAAGAGCAAAAAATTTAACATAATTATTATGTTGCATGAGATGCATAGATCTAGTTAATGTCTTAGTAGCCTAGTACTCAAAAAGAGTACATCACCAGACCGTCCGGTCATAAAAAGAAGCAGGGATTAAAGTCCTTCTCTTGCCCAATCAATAGATTCTCTTATAGTATGTAGGGGTGCCACTATGATGTCTCTTGAAAAAGAACCACGAAAAGAAAAGAATTTATTTTGTGCAAAACCCTAGATCCAAACTGTTTAGGATCGAAACATGAATCAGAGTTTTATGTATGAGATACATAATTAAGTGTTTAGATTTTAAAATAGTTTTGACATCTAAATTAAATCTGATTTCATAATGCACTTAATTAAGGTCTAAAATTGAGAATTAAAGATCTAAAATTAAAGCAATTGTGTTTTGTATGGTTCAATGATACAAGTAGTGATCACATTGAATCATTACAACCCTGGATGTAGGGTGTATCATGAATCAATTGATATGGTTGTGATTACAATTCGTAGTGGAAAATTGAAGCGAACTCAATCTCGAATTGGTGGACTAATTTGATGTCAATACAAGAACATAGATGGTGGTTATTTAATTAGAACCGTTGCCATAGACAGCGGGGAGCCTTCTACACATCTTATCTTATCTGATCATTTTGGAGATCAATTTCGATGATAAAGTACTTTTGGTTGAGTCCACTTCAATTTGCATTACACCATGAATCCAATCTTGGTCAGACCAAGTTAGGATCACTTTAGTGGATCCATTCTAATTATGGATCTACATGAGATGTAGTAAACAACTTGATCTAAGAGACCTAAATAAAATCTTCTTAATTAAATAGTAAGTCTAGCGGTCTTCCACTACTGTAGATGTGTGGATCCTTTCAGATATTGACTGTTTTTGGTTGGTTATAGTGGTTCAGTTGCATCAAAAAAGATGCAACTACTCTATAGCATGAGATGCTCTAGATAAAGATTGGATTGGGCCCAATAACAGTTAGGTGAGGGATCCAATGACGGCTTTATATCTGCTAGTGAGTGGTCGGTCTGACTTAACTAGAAAATAAGGCCAATAACTATTAGGTGAGGCTTTAGGACTTAGAGATCAAAGTTGGCTACAATATGTTTAGAAAAATATTGGATAAGAGTTGTCCTCCTATCGGTTGACACATTATCAATAATTGTTAGGTGAGGTGGTGTGCCGCTCAGTGGGACCACACACCCAATAGCAACCTTAAATCATGGAGGTTTTCATTTCTCCACCTAAGGAGTGTGGATGATTCGAGAAAATAATGGGAGTTTAGATTTATTTTTAAAATAAAATTTCTAAAACAAACTGATTAAGTCAATTATAAAATCTAACTAGAACCTTTGTCTCTCTTATAGGAAATGTTTGCTTCAAACCCTATTACCCACATCCTAGACACCAACAGGCTGATTGGACCTAACTTTAAGGATTGGCTTCAGAATCTTAAGATCATCTTTAGCACTGAGAAAATAGCCTATGTACTTGATTAAGACCTCACCCTCTTGCCAGCTCGTCCAACTCTTGATCAGAGAGCATCTCATGAGAAGTGGTTGGACGATAATAACAAGGTTAGGTGCTACGTGTTGGCCTCAATGTCTAACGAATTACAGTGCCAACATTAAGACATGAAGACTATCGGGCTGATTCTGACTCGCCTGTAAGAGTTGTATGGTGAGTAGAGTATCAAAGCAAGCTATGAAGTATCCAAGCGACTCTTCAAAGTGAAGATGCATGATGGATAGTCAGTCCATGAGCATTGTTTGATAATGATCAAGGATCTAGAGGAGCTTGAGAAGCTCGGCATGTTTATGGATAAGAAGTTACAGATTGACCTCATTCTACAATCTTTGACTGATTCATATGCTTAGTTTATAGTAAATTTTCATATGAATAAGATCCAGTGCATTATAGCTAAGTTGGTCAATATACTGGTGATCACTGAGGGTACCTTGAAGAGTTCAAGGGGCTCTGTTCTCACTATGGAGCAGACTTCTTCCAAGAGAAAGTCTACTAGAAAAAAAAAAGTCTGCAAAAAAGTAGAAGACCGAGAAGAAGCTGAAGAAGTTTCGAAGAAGAAGGCTGTTGAGAAAGAAAAATATTTCCATTGTAACAAGGAGGATTACTAGAAGCAAAACTGCCCTAGCTACCTGACGAGCTTGAAGAACAAGAAGGTGCACCTTTTGAAGGTATGCTCATTGTAGAAACTAATTTGATGGTTTCTTCTACATCTAGTTGGGTTATAGATTTTAAATCTAGTACTCACCGATGCACTATTTTGCAGGATCTTGAGGATAGTAGGTGAAAGATAGGTGCCCTAAACCAATCAAATTTGTATTTCGATGGCACTTATTTTTATAAAATCTCAACTCATGTATTGTTATTTATATATTAATAAAGGCATTCTTTGACTTATCATTTATAATTATGTTTTTTTATATTTAAAAGATAATGATGAATCCTATAGATTAAGGCAATGGTTTTGGAATCATGAAGTGGTCATGCTTATAAGACCCGAAACTCTAAAACTCGAATCTAAAATCATTCCTAATCATAAGAGCATTGAGTTAGGGATCAATATTTTGGATAAACTGGCACGTCCTATGTATGCTCAATGAAGAGGGTGGCTGATCTTATAAGCTACTTATGTGAGATATTAATACAAGGATGTAGTACTCATTAGGTAGCGAGTTCATTGAATTGACCTATTAAAAGAGAACTTCTTATGGAACCCTTACTTACATATCAAAAGAAGATTTTCTGAGTGGGAGTTATACAACTGATCCTTAGACCCGAGACCACCATGAGATTTTATTCACATGAACCCATATTTTAGTTCATGCTCACTCATGACTAAGTCATGAATGGGGTGTTCTGGCTATGATGAATTGTGTATGAAGATCATGAGTTCGATCAACAAGGAATCGATCACTCCTGGTAAAAGGAGTTGTCATCCTAAGTTATCTCATCAAATTATGACTCAGTAAGTCTTTGATCAACACAGAAGAAGATTAGAAATGGTTTCTAATGCTTCTTTAATTGAGTTTTCATTAGTAAGATGAGATCCACATGAATAAGTGTTAGGATTTGACTTAATTCCATACTCATCACTTATTTAGGATGAAGATTGATCGAAGGATTGAATTGCACGGTAACTTGCCACTAAAGGATATTTTTAAAATTTTTATTAAATTTTATATTTTTTGGATAGGCATGATACATTGCTAGACGTCAATCTTATCTTGTAGATTTTCATAAATTAAAGAGTTTAATTCATGAATCAATTAGAAAGAATTCTAATTGGATAACTTGAGTCGGCATGTGATTTGACCTAAATTGATAAGATTGATTTTAATCTAACTTGATCAATATGCACTTAGATGTACTGCCAGCTAGATGTGAAATCTAATAGATTACACACATCAAGGAATTGATCAAAGAATTAATTGGATTCATTTTATGGGTCAATTAAACCTATTTGGGTGGCTAATTAACAAGCTAGCACTTGTTGGCTAACTCAAGCTCCTAGCTAAATTAGATTTGGCTTAAACCTTATTTAATTAGGGTTACCTATTTATCTAAGACCCTGATCAAATCGAGTCTAAAGGGGGTAACCAAGTTTGGGCATCCCCAAGCCTTATCCACACCCATATCAAAGAGTCCAAAGGGGCTTGGATTCTGGGCATGCCATATTTGTGTGACGAAATAAAAGTTACGTGTAAAAGGACCAAGAGTCCTTCTACATATTAATTATTTATTTTTAATAAATCTCAGATAGATAAGGATGCCTTCCATGTCTATTTGAATTTTGATAAGATCAGGATTTATTTTTTATTTTGGCATGGAGTTTTGTATGGACGCCAATACATGGAAGGATGCCATAATATAAATTGCTAGATCATTTGGTTCAGTTAAGAGGTTTTAAAAATTCTTTTAATTTGAAACTAAGACCCATATGGAGCCCTCTTAGCCCTCTATCAGGTGGCACAAACTTTAAAGTTTGCCATAGCCAAATGGGGTGTCGAATGCCCCTTATTTCTTGGCATGCATCAGATGAAGTAACGTGAGAAGTCACGACTTCATGCCAGAATTTCTTCTCATTGGGACATAGTCATGCCTCAAAATTTATGCCATCAGAAGCCCTGTTCAAAGAGCTTTCTAGATGGCAAAACTGAAAATTTCTTAATTTAAAAAATGGATATTGAAAGTTGATCTGATTGTAGGCAGATGTGTGCAGAACCTGAATCAATGTATCTGAAAATTAAGAGTTCTTCTCAAATAAGTATCTTAATTTTTGGATATGTTGATTTGAGAGATACATGAAGAGGCATATCTGAGCCCTTTTTTGTGCCTCTTCTGCTCCTATAAATAGGGCTCATTCTGAGAGTCTAAGGCACTTAAACTCTCAGATAAAATCAATCCCTCTCTCTTCCTTGTCTTGTTAGGACATAGTTCTTCTATTAAGATAAGTCCATTGATTTTAAGACAAGACTTAGGAAGAGAGTAAGAGGCAATTTAGAGAGTAAAGAGAGTGAGAAAGAAAGACTAAGGGTTCATCTGAGAGGAGTCTTGGTCCGGGTTAGGCTAAGAGGCTCAATTGATGAAGCAGTTCATAGATAAAGTTCTGTTGGAGTAATTCTTTGATCAACTTCTTGTGTGGATCAATGTTGGAAGACTCACACTTGGGGGTCTTATGGAATCGATTACCAACTTCTTTCCTTTCTTCATCGACTTAATAGGTATGAGTTCTATACCTATTAGTTATTATTTACTACATGGTTAAGGGGGTCCTAGGATTTTGGATTTTTGGGAGACTTGAGTTTTAAGAAAAAAATTTTGAAATCTATCTTCCGTTGCACTCTTTTGAACCCAACAGTGGTATCAGAGCCTTCCTTAATCAATGCAATCAAAAAGTATTTTTTAGTATATACATATGTTTAGAACTAGTAATCCATCATTCTAGAAGGTTGCCCTAGCATAGCAGTGGACGTCTGCTATGTGGTAAATGGTTGTCTTAGAGTGATGAAATAACTATTATCTTGCACACCATATGATGTTATTGTTACTTTGATTGTAGCATGTTCAAATTTTATGTTATAGTATAAGGATGTGCATGAGACCATGAAAAACTCTCATTAAAATTATATTAAGTTATAGTGATAAGCAACCCTAAGCTAACTAATTCTTGAATCGATTAAATCAATTGATGTGTAGGAGTATTTCACGTATGGTGGTTTTTTTAATTGGTTTCGTTTGTTGGCCTGGCCAACTTGTTTGTTGTGTATGACTGTATGAAAATGAAGGATCTAACTAAACTACAATTTTATAGTTTGTTGTGTAAGCATAAGGCTATAAAAATTTTTAGAGGCAAGAATATTGTTGAGAGTTGCATGGATGCAATTGAAAAGGGTATCCTACCTTTGAACTTCTAGAGGTTTGTTGTGTAACCACAAGACTGATATGAGGAATTATGATCTCAACCCCACTTCAGAAACTAGGATAGGATTTCTCATTTACCATAGGAGAGGGTTATGGTATCTGATAAAATTATGGGAGACAACTAAAAAGAAGATCTTATCTTGTTGTGAATGTCATTATGAGTGGTTTGATTATATGTTCTTGTTATGTAGATAATTTCATTATGGCTTCTTCACTCTCATTGTGAAGTATCTTAGATAATAATAAGTTGACTGATCTGAACTTTATGGATTGGATGAAGAACTTGCATATTGTTCTTGCGTAAGAAAAGATCTCCTACATTTTGCATACTCCTAGCCTTGATTCTATTGGAAAAGATGATATCGAGGAGAAGAGAGCCACATATAAGATGTGGCAGAATGATAGTACTACTATCAAGTGCATCATGTCGGCCTCCATGAGCAACGAGCTACAGAGGCGACATAAGAAAATAGATCTTCAATCCACACTCCTTAACCTTTAGGAGATATATGGAGAACAAAGTCAGACTGCTAGGTATGAAATATCCAAGCAGCTTTTTCAAGCCAGGATGATTGAGAGCACATCGATTAAAGTCCATGTGCTTAAACTCATTGACTTGACCACTAGATTAAGTCATTTAGATTTTTGTATGGATGGTGAATTCAGTCAGGATCTGATATTGCAATCTCTCATAGACTCTTCTCAGTTTGTAATCAACTATCATACAAACAAGCTGGACACATCATTGCCAGAGCTACTAAATATGCTTAAGGTAACAGAAATCCACATTAAGGGAGAGAAGGGTACTGTTCTTCTTATGAACAAGAAGAAAACTGGCAAGAAGTGTTCAAAATAAAAATTGAATTCTAAGAGTAGCACCTTCAAGAAGAAAAAGGCAAAAGATGCCACTTGTTTCTACTGCTGCAAACCAGGACATTGGAAAAGGAATTGCAAGAGTTTTCTTGCAAACATGAAGCAGGGTGTGAGCATTGCATAAAAAGATATGTAAATGATACAAACCGCTTTATCATTAAGTCATTTAGCTAGTGATCTATGGATATTAGATACCGCTTGTGGTTCACACATCTACAAATCTTTGCAAGGACTACAGAAAATTTGAAGGCTAAAGAAAGATGATTTTAGGCTATTCGGTGCTAGTGGAGAGACCATATAGGCTGAAGCTATAGGCATCTACCTACTAAAGTTACCTTCTAGTAGGATTTTGAAATTGAAAGACCACTACTATATGTCAAAGATAATTAGAAATATGATATCTGTACCCTTGTTATTAAGATAAGATTTTGAAATAAATGTAAAAGATAATAGTTAGTCTATTATTCATTCTAATAAAATCTTTGAAATTGATTTTATTGAAAATGATCTTCTAATTTTGTCACTTAGTGATGGAATTTTTCATATTAATACAAATATGAAAAGAAGAAGAGAGGATATCAATGAGACATACCTCTGGCATTGCCGTTTTGGTCATATCAGTGAGTCAAGAATAAACAAATTATACAAAGATATGTTCTTTGACTCATTTGATTTTGAATCGTATGGGACTTGTGAGTCTTGTCTCATAGAAAAAATGACTAAGACTTCTTTTGTTGGACATAGAGAAAGGGCAAATGAGTTGTTCGCTCTTGTACACTCTGATGTATGTGGGCCTATGATGACTCAGGCTAGAGGAAGATTCTTCTATTTTGTCATATTTACTGATGATCTATCTAGGTTCGGATATGTATTTCTTATGAAACATAAATCTGAAGCTTTTGATAAATTTAAGAAGTATCAAAGCTATATCGAGTAACAAACTGGAGAAAGTATTAAGGTCCTTTGATCTGATCGAGGAGGAGAATACTTATCCAATGAATTTTTTGATCATCTTAAGTCCAAAGATATTCTTTCTAAATGAACCCCTCCTTACACACCACAATTAAATAGTATAGCAGAAAGGAGAAATCACATCTTATTAGATATGGTACGGTCCATGATGTACTTCACCGACCTACCAATATCTTTCTGGGGATATGCCTTGGAAACTGCTGCATATGTTTTGAATAGGATGCCTTCTAAAGCTATTTCTAGCACTCCATATAAATTATGGAAGAGTAGAAAGCCTAGTCTTAAGCATCTTAAGATTTGAAACTATCTGACTTATGTCAAAAATAATTTGGACATAAGTTAAGCGCTAGATCCAAAAAATATAGGTTTGCAGGTTATCCATAGGAGAGTATTAGATACTACTTCTATATGCCTACTAAACAAAAGAAAATAGTTAGTAGGCATGCTACTTTCTTGGAAAGGGAGTTTATCTAAGAAGGGGCTAGTGAGAGGCAATTGAACTTCAAGAAGTTGATAACCTACAAATAAACATGGACAATCGTTAAGAAAATCCTCAACCAGTAGTATCAAATGAAGAAGGACATCCACAACACACACCTCCTCTCTGTAGATCAAAAAGAGTTCGTCATATACCTATAAGATATGGCTTTGTCTTTGGGAATGACAATGAAGCCAGTATCATTGAGAATGATGATCCATTGACATATTCGAAGGCTATTATGAGTGAGGACTCTGATAAACGGTGGAAAGCCATAAAATCTAAAATAGACTCCATGATGACCAACCAAGTATGGACTTTGGTTGATTTGCCTGAGGGTGTAATCCCAATAGACTGTAAATAGATCTTCAAAAAGAAAATTAGAGCAGATGGCCAAGGTAATACCTATAAGGCTAGGTTGGTGGCGAAGGGTTTTAAACAAAGATAAGAAATTGACTATAATGAAACCTTCTCATCAGTGGCTATGCTCAAGTCCATCAGAATTTTGCTTGCAATAGCTGCATACTATGACTATGAAATCTAGCAGATGGATGTTAAGACTGCATTCCTCAATAAAAATCTTGAAGAAGAAGTATACATGACATAGCCAGAGGGATTTGTCTCAAATGAGACAACAAATCAAGTGTGCAAGCTAACAAAATCTATTTATGGATTAAAGCAGGCATCGAGGAGTTGGAACATCTGCTTTGATGTTACTGTCAAACAGTTTGGCTTCATAAAAAATGCGGATGAACCTTATGTGTATAAGAAAATGAGTGGGAGTGCCATTGTCTTCTTAGCTTTTATGTCGATGACATATTACTAATTGGGAATGATGTCCCAATGCTTCAATCGATCAAAACTTGGCTATCAAATCAATTTTTCATGAAAGACATGGGAGATGCATCCTATGTATTGGGTATTAAGATCTATATAGATAGATCTAAAAGGATATTAGGCTTAGCCCAGTCTAGGTACATAGACCTTGTGTTGAAAAGATTCAACATGAAGGCAAGTAAAAGAGATTACTTGCCAATGAGTCAAGGCATACGTCTCTTTAAGAAGATGTCTCTTAAGACACAAGAAGAGGGAGAAAGAATGAATTCTATCCCTTATGCTTTGGCTGTTGGATCTATTATGTATGCCATGCTATGTACCAAGCCCGATGTGGCTTATGCTTTAGGCATAGCCAGTAGATTTTAGGGCAATCCCGGAGAAGAATATTAAAAAGCTGTGAAGAACATTGTTAAGTATCTGAGAAGGACTAAAGATATTTTTTTAATCTATGAAGGATCAGAGCTAAAACTAGAAGGATATATTGATTCTAGTTTTTAGTCTAATCCAGATGATAGTAAATCAATATCTGGATATGTCTTTACCTTAAATAGAGCAGCAGTGAGTTGGAAGAGTTTCAAATAGTAGACTGTAGTTTACTCAATCACTGAGGTTGAATACATTACTGCTAGTGAAGCCATCAAGGAAGCTATCTAGATGAAAAAATTCATCGCTGAATTAGGATTGGTTTCTGAAATTGAATGACCAGTACCCCTTTATTGTGATAACATTGGAGCCATTATTCAAACAAAGGAGTTGAGGTCTCACCACAGATCCAAGCACATCCTCAGACGCAGTCACCTCATTCGAGAGATTGTCAAGAGACAAGACGTATCTATTGAATGGATTGAAACAAAGAACAATATAGCAGATCCATTCACTAAATTCTTACCATTGCAGCTGTTTGATTGCCATCTTAATAATATGGGTTTAAAATATAAGGACGATTGGCTTTAATGCAAGTGGGAGAATGAAAGATAGATACCCTAAAATCAATCAAATTTGTATTTCGATGGTACTTACCTTTGTAAAATCCCTACTTATGTATCGACATTTATGTATTAATAAAGGCATTCTTTGATTCATCATTTATAGCTATATCTTTCTATATTTAAAAGATAATGATGATCCCCATAGTTTAAGGTAATGGTTTTAGGGTCATAAAATGGTCATGCCTGTAAGATCTAAAACCCTAAAATCCTAATCTAAAATTATTTCGAGTCATAGGAGCATCGAGTCGGAGATTAATATTCTGGATAGACTGGTACATCCTATGTATGCTCAATAGAGAGGGTGGCTGATCTTACAACCTACTTGTGTGAGATATTAATACAAGAATATGGATGCTCATTAGGTAATGAGTTCACTGAACTGACCTATTAAAAAAGAACTTTTTATAGAACCCTTACATATGAAAAGAAGGTTCTCTAAGTGGGAGTCGTGCAACTGATCCTTAGACCTAAGACCACCATGAGATCTTATTCATATATACCCATATTTTAGTTCATACTTACTCATGACTAAGTCATGAACAGGGTGTTTCGGCTATGGTGAATTGTGTATGAAGATCATAAATTCGATCAACAAAGAATTGATCACTCCTGGTAAGAGGAGTTGTCATCCTAAGCTATCTCATCAAATGATGACTCAAAAAGTCTGATCAAAGCAGAAGAAGATTAGAAATAATTTCTAATGCTTCTTTAATTGTATTTTTATTAGCAAGATGAGATCCACATAAATAAGTGTTAGGGTTTGACTTAATTCCATACCCATCGCTTATTTGGGGTGAAGATTGATCGAAGGATTGAATTTCATAGTAACTTGCCACTAAAGGATATTTTTAAAATTTTTACTGAATTTTACATCTTCTAGATAGGCATGATACATTGCTAGATATTAATTTTTCCTTATAGATTTTTATGAATTAAAGAGTTTAATTCATGAGCCAATTAGAAAGAATTCTAATTGGACAACTTGGGTCGGCATATGATTTGACCTAAATTGATTAGATTAGTTCTAATCTAACTTGGTCAACATGTACCTAGTCCTACTGTTAGCTAGATGTGAAATCTAATGGATCACACATATTATGGAATTGATCAAAGAATCAATTGGATTCATTTTATGGGTCAATTGAATCTATTGGCTAATTGACAAGCTAGCAGTTGTTGGCTAACTCAAGCTTCTAGCCAAATTAGATTTGGCTTAAACCTTATTTAATTGGGCTTACCTATTTATCTAGGATCCTGATTCGATCGAGTCTAAAGGGGGTAGCCAAGTTTGGGCTTCCCCAAGCCTTATCCATGCCTATATCAGAGAGTCCAAAGGGGCTTGGACTCTAGGCACACCATATTTATGTGACGAAATAAAAGTTATATGCCAAAGGACCAAGAGTCCTTCTACATATTAATCATTTATTTTTAATAAATCTCAGATAGTTGAGGAAGCCTTCCATATCTTTTTGAATTTCGATAAGATCAGGATTTATTTTTTATTTTAGCGTGAAGTTTTGTATGGATGCCAATACATGGAAGTATGATAGAATATAAATCACTGGATTGTTTGGTTTGATTAAGATGTTTTAAAAATCTTTTTAATCTAAAATCAAGACCCATGTGGAGCCCTCTATCTGGGTGATACAAATTTTGAAGTTTGCCATGGCTAGATGGAGTGTCAAATGCCCCTTTTTTCTTTGCATGTATGGGATGAAGTAACCCAAGGAGTTGCGACTTCACACCAGAATCCTTTCTCATTAGGATAGAGTCACACCTCAAAATTTATGCCATCAGAAGCCTCACTCAAAGAGCTTTCTAAGTGGCAAAATTAAAATTTTTTTGATTTAAAAACAAGCATTGAAAGCTTATCCGATTGCAAGCGGATGCGAGTAGAAGCTGAATCAACATATCTGAAAATTAAGAGTCCTCAAATAAGTATCTTAATTTTTTGATATACTGATTTGAGGGACACATGAAAGGGTATATCTCAGCCCTTTTCTGCACCTCTTCTACTTCTATAAATAGGACTCATTCTGAGAGTCCAAGGCACTCAAACTCTCAGACAAAATCAATCCCTCTCTCTTCCTTGTCTTGTTGGGACATAGTTCTTCTATTAAGACAAGTCTGCTGATTTTAACATAAGGCTTAAAAAGAGAGTAAGAGGTGATTTAGAGAGTAGAGAAAGGAAGAAAGATTAAGGGTTCATCTCGGAGGGATCTTGATTTGGGTTCGGTTAAGAGGCTCAGTTAGTCAAGCAGTTCATAGACAAGGTTCCGTCGGAGCAATTCTTTGATCAACTTCCTGTGTAGATCAATATTGGAGGACTTACACTTGGAGGTCTTATGGAATTGATTACCGACTTCTTTCCTTTCTTCATCGACTTAATAGGTATGAGTTTTATACCTATTAGTTATTATTTACTACATGGTTAAGGGGGTCCTAGTGTTTTGGATTTTCAAAAGAATTGAGTTTTAAGAAAATAATTTCAAAATCCATCTTTTGTTGCGCTTCCTGGAACCCTACAATAGGAGGATGAGGGAAGGCGAGATAACCCTACGAGTTGAAAATGGAGCAAAGGTTGCTACTGTGGCTATGGGGACGTACTCTCTATGGCTACCATCAAAAATTAGTTTAGTTCTTAGGGATTGTTACTTTGTACCTACTATGAGCAGGAATCTAATTTCTATCTCTTATTTAATACAAGAAGATTATGTAAATAGTTTTTTTAAGGATCACTGTAATATTTATTTTGAAAATAAAAAGATTAGTAGTGGTTTTCTTATAAACAATCTCTTTCAATTATATGTGGATGTTTCTGTGAACCATAGCGAGCATGATATGAATGCCATAAGGAATAAACATCCTAGTGATGAATTAACCAAAGGTACTTGTGGCACCTAAGGCTAGGTCATATAGGAGAAAATAGGATTAAAAGGCTGGTGAAAATCGGACTTTTGGGTCTGTTGACTACTGAGTCATATCCAGTCTGCGAGTCATGCCTTCAAGAGAAAATGACCAAGCTTTCCTTTATGGGTTATGGAGAAAGGACCATGAGTTAGTTACTTTGGTACACACTGATGTGTATGTCCCATTCGATGAACCATCAGAGAAGGTTATTTCTACTTCATAATCTTTATCAATGATTTTTCACGATATGGGTACATGTGCTTTATGACGTATAAGTCTGAAGTCTTTGAAAAGTTCAAAGAATTCAGAAATGAAGTAGAGAAACAAATAGAAAAATTTCTTAAGATTTTTTCGATCAGATCAAGGAGGTGAATACCTTAGTAAAAAATTTTTAGGTTATCTTAAGGAGTACAGTATAGTCTCACAATGGACTCTGTCTGGAATGCCTCAACTCAATAGAATTTTAGAATGAAGAAATCGAATCCTACTGGATATGGTTCGATCTATGATGAGCTTTATTGACCTTTCTATATTTTTTTGGGATTATAGTCTATTAACTGCTATCTATTTACTGAATATGGTTCCATCTAGAACCGTTCCTACCACAGCATATGAGATATGGCATGATAAGAAGCCAAGTCTGGGTCATATTAAGATTTGAAATTATCTGACACATGTCAAGCAACAACAGGCAGACAAGTTAGATTCTATATCTTTAAAAGCTTGTTTTATAGGATATCCTAAAGAGTCGTTAGGGTACTATTTCTATATTTCAGAAGATCACAGTATGATTGTAAGTCAAAATGCCATCTTTCTTGAAAAATAGTTTATTCAAGATGAAGACATAGGAAGACAGATTGGGCTCGAAGAGAAAGTCTTTGAAGAGCCACGAGCTTCAGAACCTGAGGAACCAATTCAGTTAGAGCCAATCTATACATCTCCTCCACCCCGTAGGTCAAGTAGAATTTTTCATACTTTTGAGAGATACTTAGGTATCATGATAGAGGATGTTGAGAAAATATTCCTCACTAAAAATAGGATACATGGTGATGACCCTAAAATCTATGATGAAGTGATATCAAATATCGACTCTGAATAATGGTTAGAGGCAATGAAGTCAAAAATTGACTCGATGCACTTAAACCAAGTCTGGATCTTAATGGATCCACTAGCAGGTATTGTACCTATTGGATGTAAATAGATCTACAAGAGAAAGATAGTTTTGGATGAAAAGGAAGAGACCTTTAAAACTTGATTGGTGGCTAAAGGGTATAGTCAATGCGAAAGCATTGACTATGAGGAGACCTTTTCACCAGTTGCTATCCTTCAGTCCATCCAAACATTGCTAGCTATGCAGCATATCTCGATTATAAGATATGGCAAATGGATGTGAAGATGGCTTTCCTTAATGGATATCTTGAGGAAGATATCTATATAGAGTAGCCATTGGGATTCACTTCCAGTGATGGAGATCGTAAGATTTGCAAGCTATAAAAGTCTATTTATGGACTAAAGCAAGCATCTCGGAGTAGGACTGCATGTTTTAGTGATGTAATCAAATCATTTGATTTCATCAAAAATGAAGAGGAGCTATGCATCTTCAAAAAGGTCAGTGAGAGTGCTGTCACTTTTCTCATATTGTACGTAGATGACATACTCCTTATTGAGAATGATATTTTTATCCTGACATCGGTCAAACTTATTGGATTTTGGTGGCACAGTGAAAGGGCTATGTGTTTAAAATTTTTATTCGAAACATCTGGCACACCGAATCCTAATACACAAAAAATCTTGATTATAACAATCAAAGTATAATTAAATTAAACTTGGATAAGAAGAATACCTATAGTGTTAATTTTAATTTTTATAGAGCTTCCATTAGGCGCCAAAGATTTGCTCTCCAACGGTGATCCACACAGAAGTTAAGCTAAGAATAGCACTCCTTCTTGAACTTTGCTTCAAGAGTTCTAGTCCCTAGAACTCGACTAGCCTTGTATCGATCAGGTTTCTCCAAGAACCTAACTCGACCTATTAGATGCATGTCCTAGAAGTCAATATGGTTGATATATTGTAATAATTCTAGGATACAATTTTGTACTTAATACATTGATTTGATCAATAAAAGAGCAAGCTTATTTTTCATTCAAGTGTGATGTATCCTTGAATCGTTCATGAAATTAACTTTCGATACATATTCTCAAAGTATTGAAAATTAAAGACATGTATTTAATTTCTAAATACTTCTAATCATAGAATCATCATAAGGACGGTGATTGATCTAGATAGACTGACGCACAAATCACTTCCTTTATGATAGATGAGTCTCTAGTCTATTATGTAGAGACATAGGGTGACAAGTGCGGATAGTTGTTAGAGAACAACCAATACTGAGCGTGACCATACGAGAGATCACTTAAATTTCTACTTGATCGTCAGTGATCATCTCGATACTGTAGTTGTGTGACTGATCCTTTGACCTAAGATGATATTGCTGCTCACAGTGAAACTGCTGGAGTTTGATTGACATATAAACATGAGTCTCAATGAGCCCTTATAGTGGATATTGGCGACAGTTGATTCACTATAGGAGCAGAGTGTGTATCAAGATGAGATCTATCAATTTTAGTAAAAAAGAGTAGTCCTATGAGATTTAAAAGGATAAATCTGAGAATCTGTGGCCATAGTAGTGTGATTGATAGAAAAGAATTTTCATAGGAATCACATTTGAACATGAGCTAATCGAATCTATAATATGACTGATGTTGAGGTTTGACGATTTATCCATGACCTACCATCTAGTCGGAACACGTGGTAGAGGGACTGAATCATATGTTAACTATACCTAGATATTCATTTCAGTTCTATTGGGTTGCCACAACATACTGCTAGGTGTCACTGGTGGATTATGAGAGCTCACTAAGATTGTTCTGGATCGACAATCCTTGATGAGTTAGAGTGGAATTATTCTGATCCATTGTAAAGAGTTTCATTATATATCTCACTATGTTGCCCAGCTATGCAACCCAAGAGGGGGGGGGGTGAATTGGGTTTCTAAAAATTTTAAACTTATACCTTATGAAGATTGTTTAACAATAGCAAGATAAATAAGGAGAGTATAGTTGATTCAAGGCTAATGGTTAATGCAAGAATGCAAGAGAATAAAAAAGTTCTAATAGGAGAGCAATTAAGCATGGCACAAACAAGAGGATTTATAGTGGTTCGGTGCCAACCTTACACTTACATCCACTCCCCAAGCTCCTACTTGGGAATTCCAATCCACTAACTTGTATTCAACTTGAATACACTTGTCGGAACCTCTGACTCTAGCTATCCCAAGCTAGTCCACTTATTTTCTGGGTACAAGCCAACCCAATACAATCCGATTCAAGCTACTCTGCCTTCAGTTCTGTCTTCAGCTCTTTCCTCAGCTCTCTCCTCAGCTCTTTCTTCAGAGCCCTTGATCCAACCACCAACAGTCTTTGTAATTCCCATTCGATGCAGGCTGTGTTGGTTGAAAGTGTCCACATGTGAGAGCTTGGTAGGTGTCTCCCCCTCACAGCTAACTCCAAACCTCCTAAAAACTCTAGTAAGGGCCATACCATAAGGCAAGTGTGCCTTGGATCTATTCAAAGTTTCTCTCATGGCCTCTATCATAAGTGCAGGGAGGTTTAGGGGGGTCTGAGTGATGATATGAAACATGACACATACATCTCTGCCAGATAGTAAGTCATGTCTACCACTCCTAGGAAAGAATAGTTTTGTTACAATCTGATGCAGGACCCTCATCTCAATGGACAAAAGCTTTGCTTCCAATTTGTTTAAGCTTCCTGAAAAAGCTTCTCCTAAGATAATTCTGATCCCTTCTTCTTTAATTGGGAGTTCCATATATGAGTATCCTTCACTAGGCAACTGAAGTATATCTCCCAATATCCTAGAATCCAAGCATATGTCAATCCCCTTGACTGTTGAAGTCACTGACCCGTTTCCATAATTTAGGTTCTGGTAGAACTCTCTGACTAGATCAACATAGGTGACTTCCTTAAGAGAGCAATAAAGTTCCCATCCTTGATTTTTGATCTTGGTAGCAAAAGTAAAGCCTTCTTTCTCAAAGAACCGAAAATCTATATTTTTCCCGGTTTCTACTTTTCTATCAGAAAGAGGATTTACACTGGGGCTTATGGAGGATTGAGAGGGACCTTGAGCAGGTACTGAAACTAGATCGGGAACACTGGAAGACTGAGCATGCCTTTTCTTTCGGATAATTTCCTCAGGCTCTTGGATTGATTTCCTTCTTTGGGGAAGTTTCATCTTTGGAGCCATATCCAAAAAGTAGCAGACAAGAAGACTTGAATTCAGTGGAGGAGGGATCACAAAAGAGTAAAGAAGAATTTTGGTGGAGAAAAGAAGTGAATTTTGAATGAACGGTGAAGTTCTAGGGCACGTTCCACCCGCGCCAATCACTGCGAGAAAGCACAGAAAAATCCTTTTCAAGGAGGCGATTTTTGGTGGAGAGGAGGAGGGAGAATTGCCTCAGAATTGATTCTTGGATTTGGAGCAAGAAGAGTTGGAGAGGATGGCTCTCGGAAGAAAGATGATGAGAAGATGAGTCGTCTCACGAACAGGGTTTCCCGTTTAAAAACAATGAACCCGATGGAAGTTGGGGGAATTTACAAGTTTGCCATTGAGTCGACTCATGGGAGTCGACTCATGAAGTTCAGAAATTCAGGAAAAATACAAATAAATTCCAGAAAAATTCGAAATTTTGGGAGTAGGAATTTTGCTCAAAGATAAGTTTTTAGAGTGATAAATCTGAGCTTTTGGGACCAAGATAAATGTTAAAAATTGAGCTCTAAGAGTTTTTGACATCTATTCTTTGGAAATTGAGAAATTTCAGACAAATGGATCTAGAACTCCTAGATTTCTCCTAATTTCACAGAATCTATCCTCACTAAGGGCCTTTGTAAAGATATCGGCTAATTGATTTTCAGTACAAACATATTCAAGAATTATATTTTTGTTTTGAACATGTTCTCTTATTAAATGATGTCTTATTTCAATATGTTTAGATCTTGAGTGTTGAATTGGATTTTTAGATAGATTTATGGCACTTGTATTATCACATTTTATTGGTGTTTCATTAAGTTTGATTCCAAAATCTTCGAGTTGTTGCTTAATCCACAAGATTTGAGTACAACAACTTCCGGCTGCAATGTATTCGGCCTCAGCCGTAGACAGTGCCACCAAATTTTGTTTCTTGCTAAACCATGAGATTAGATTTACTCCAAGAAATTGGCAAGTTCCACTTGTGCTTTTTCTATCTAATTTACATCAAGCAAAATCAGCATCAGAATATCCTAACAAATTAATTTGTGAGTCCTTAGAGTACCATAACCCTATAGTTTGTATACCATTTAAGTATCTAAGGATTCTTTTAACAGCATTCAAATGAGATTCCTTAGGATTAGATTGATATCTTGCACATAAGCAAACACTAAACATGATATCAGGCCTACTTACAGTTAGATATAATAATGAGCCAATCATACCTCTATAGTATTTTAAGTCTACGCTTTTACCTTCATTATCCTTGTCAAGCTTACATGAGGGACTCATTGGTGTGCCAATTGGTTTGCAGTTCTCCATTCCAAATCTTTTGAGTAGTTCCTTGGTGTACTTGCTTTGGGTGATGGAGATTCTCTCTTTTGATTGTTTAATTTGGAGTTCGAGGAAGAAGGTGAGTTCTCCCATCATGCTCATCTCGAACTCTCCCTGCATAAGCTTAGCAAAGTCTTGACAAAGGGATTTATTAGTAGACCCAAAAATTATGTCATCAACATAAATTTGTATAATTAGCATATCATTTTGGTTTCTTTTAATAAATAGGGTTGTATCTACATTGCCTCTTGTGAAATCATTATTTAGTAGAAATTTGCTTAGCCTTTCATACCATGCTCTAGGTGCTTGTTTTAGACCATATAAAGCTTTATTTAATCTAAAGACATGATTGGGAAAAGCATGATTTTCAAATCCAGGGGGTTGTTCTACATATACTTCTTCAGAAATATATCTATTTAAAAATGCACTTTTAACATCCATTTGAAATAGTTTGAATTTCATAAAGCAAGCATAAGCAAGTAGAAGTCTAATGGCTTCTAATCTAGCAACAGGTGCAAAGGTTTCATCAAAATCAATTCCTTCTTCTTGATTATATCCCTTAGCAACCAGTCTTGCTTTATTTCTAATTATATTTCCATGCTCATCTAACTTGTTTTTAAAGACCCATTTTGTGCCAATTATTGAATAATCTTTAGGTCTTGTTACTAAGGTCCAAACATTATTTCTTTCAAATTGATTAAGTTCCTCTTGCATAGCATTAATCCAGTTATGATCATTTTCAGCCTCTTCAAAAGTTTTAGGTTCAAGTTGAGATACAAAAGCACAATGATTAACTATATCTCTAAGTGAAGAACGGGTTTTTACCCCATGCATAGGGTCACCAATAATTAACTCCTTAGGGTGGTTGTGAACATACCTCCATTCCTTGGGTAGGTCATTTGTACCTTGAGGTTGTTCTTGAATTTCTTCACCTCTTTCATTTTGTTCGTCTTCTTGATCCTTGTCTTCTGGAGTTGCTGAATCTTTCAGAGTGATCTCCTTTATACCTTCTATTAGTGGATCTGCATCATCAACACCCTCATTCTTCCTTGAAGGAAGATCGTTAGATTCATCAAAGACAACATGTATGGACTCCTCAACTACTAAAGTTCTTTTGTTGAAAACTCTAAATGCTTTACTAGTGGAGTAGCCTAGAAGGATTGCTTCATCTGATTTTGCATCAAATTTATCAAGTTTTTCTTTGCCATTATTTAATACAAAACATCGGCAACCAAAAATATGAAAATATGCAATATTTGGTTTTCTTCCTTTCCAAAGTTCATAGGGGGTTTTCTTTAAAAAATTTCTAATTAAAGCATGATTTAAAATGTAACATGCTGTGTTAATAGCTTCCGCCCAAAAATATCTTGGAAGGTTGCTTTCACAAAGCATGGTATGGGCCATTTCTTCTAAGGTTCTATTTTTCCTTTCAACTACCCCATTTTGTTGAGGTGTCCTAGGAGCAGAGAAGTTATGGCCAATTCCATTTTCATCACAAAAATTTTCAAAGTCTTGATTTTCAAATTCTGTTCCATGATCACTTCTAATATTTTGAATTGAAAACCCTTTTTCATTAGTGACTTTTCGATGAAATTTAGTGAAAATTTGAAAAGTTTCATTTTTGTGAGCTAAAAAGAAAGCCCAAGTAAAACGAGAGTAATCATCAATTATTACAAATCCATATCATTTTCCTCCTAGACTAGTGGTTCTAGTTGGTCCAAATAAATCCATATGTAAGAGCTCTAAAGGTCTAGAAGTTGAAATAGTATTTTTGGATTTAAATGAAACTCTAGTTTGTTTGCCTAATTGGCATGCATCACAAATTCTATTCTTTTCAAAATTTAGTTTTGGCAAACCGAGAACTAAATCCTTTTTAATTAATTTTGAAAGAGAATGCATGCTAATATGTGCAAGTCTACGATGCCACAGCCAACTAGTCTCATTTATTTTAGCACTTAAGGAAACTAGGCATTGCATGTCTAATTTAGTTAAATCATTCAAGTCTACCATATAAACATTGCCATGCCTATGTCCTATAAATTTAATGCCATCGTTAATAGGACTTGTCACAATGCAAACAGATGATTCAAAACTTACTTTATACCCTTTATCACAGAATTGACTAATGCTAAGTAAGTTATGCTTTAAACCTTTAACTAGTAAAACATTCTCAATGTATTTGGAGGGAGTGATACCAATGTTACCTATCCCGATGATCTTTCCTTTGCCATTATCTCCAAAGGTGACCATCCCTCCATCCTTAGCATCAAGCGTGATGAATTGTGATTCATCACCAATCATGTGTCTCGAGCATCCGCTGTCAAGATACCATTTCCTGTTTCCTTCTTGGGATGCTAGACACACCTGCAAGCACAGATCAAGTTTCTGTCTTAGGTACCCAAGCTTTCTTGGGTCCTTTCAGGTTAGTCAGAATGGTTCCTTTTGGAACCCATATTTTTTTTGTGTTTGCATATTTGTTAATAAGATATGTGTATGATTTATGTCCTATTCTTCCACATTTAAAACAAGTAATATTTGTAGACTTTTTGCTTGAATAATTTGCATAAATATCCTTCAGAAATTTTTGTTTCTTCAGGGGTTTATAACCAAGTCCAGCCTTATCATATATAGCTTTCTGATTATCAAAGATCATATTTAGCTTGTTTGAACTTAAGGTGAACTTATCTACTATAGATTTCAGCTTGTTCATTTCATCCTTTAAGTTTTGATTTTCTTGAATCAAGGTGAATTTTTCAATTGAAAGATTTTCAGCTTGTTTCACTAAGGACTGATTTTCCAATTTCAGCTCTTTGTTTTTCTTCCCTAGTTTCTTTAATTCATCAATTGAATCATAGAATGCTTCATGCAATTCTTCAAAAGTAAATTCACTAGTGGATTCAGAAGTTACCTCATTTTCATGTGCCATCAGGCACAGATTGGCTTGTTCTGTTGAGGTTTCCTCATCGGAGCTTGAGTCATCACTCGCACTCCAGGTCGCCATCATTGCCTTCTTTTTGAACTTCTTTGGACCTTTCTTCAATTGTGGACATTCGGATCTGAAATGTCCTGGCTTCTTGCACTCGTAGCATATAGGGGTTTGATCTTTCTCCTTTTCTTTGCTTTGATCCCCTTTTGTGAATTTCTTTCTCATCCCCTGTTTCCTTTTTCTTAGAAACTTCTTAAATTTTCAGGTGATGAGAGCCATCTCCTCATCCTGATCTTCATCTTCAGAGTCATCCATTTCATAATCAGGTGAAGTTGTGAATTTGAGGGCAATGGTTCTTTTCTTTTTGACTTCATCCTCTTGATGTTGCATCATGCTAAGTTCATGAGTCATCAAGGATCCAAGAAGCTCTTCTAGAGGTAGAGTGTTCAAGTCCTTTGCTTCTTGGATGGCAGTCACCTTGGCTTCCCAAGTTCTTGGCAGTGACCTGAGAATCTTCCTTACAAGTTCACTGTTAGTATAAGATTTGTCAAGACTCTTTAAACCATTGATTATATCAGTAAAATGAGTAAACATAGCAGTTATGGACTCATCATGCTCTATTTTGAACAATTCATATTTATGTATAAGCATGTTTATTTTAGACTCTTTTACTTGATTTATTCCCTCATGGGTGACTTCTAACCTATTCCATATTTCTTTAGCAGATGCACAAGTAGAAATGCGATTAAATTCACTAGCATCTAGTGCACAATAAAGAACATTCATGGCTTTGGCATTTAATTGTGCCAATTTCTTGTCAACCTCATTCCATTCTTTCTCGGGTTTGGTTGACTCCTCACCATCTATAATCTTGGTGGGTGTGTGAGGACCATTCACTATGATACTCCACATATCATAGTCGAGTGCTTGTATGAAAATCTTCATCCGAGCTTTCCAATAGGTGTAATTAGACCCATTGAAAAGTGGAGGTCGGTTTGCTGATTGCCCCTCGGCTAGAGAAGTTCCAACATGGGTTGCCATAGATCTTTGGCTCTTTGATTGTTAGATCAAAGAAGGGCTAGAGCACCGGCTCTGATACCACTTGTTGCCCAGCTATGCAACCCAAGAGGGGGGGGGGTGAATTGGGTTTCTAAGAATTTTAAGCCCAACAGATAACTTATGAAGAACAAAACAATGGCTTTAAATCAATATTAATTACCTAAAGCAGTATTGCAAGGATATAATAAAGAAATAAGATAAAGCGATAAAGCACATCACAAACACAAGGATTTATAGTGGTTTGGTGCTAACCTTGCACCTACATCCACTCCCCAAGATCCCACTTGGGAATTTTAATCCACTATCCTTTGTATTCAATCCGAATACAAAACGTCGGAAACTCCGACACTAGCTATCCCAAGCTAGAATACAAGACGTCGGAAACTCCGACACTAGCTATCCCAAGCTAGATCACTTGTTTCCCGGGTACAAGTAAACCCAAAACACTCCGATTTCAGGTTCGGATCAACCTTTTCTTGTTTTGGAAATCCTCCAAACACAAGAACAAAAACTCACAAAGAGTTAGAAAATTTAGAGCACAGATTAATACAATAACAGCTCCTTAAATGAGCAAATATAACAATAAAAGATTTACTCAAATGAAGAACCCCTTTTTCAGATTTTCTCAAAGTGGATGAACGCTTGAATGCTTGAGAAGAGGTTGATTGTTGATTGAAGATCTCTTGAAAGCTTTGAACAATCTCTAGATCAAGGTTGAAACAATAGGCGTGAAGAATTCTCTCCTTGAAAGATCTTGCTTTTCTCTTTCACAATCTCTCTGGTATATTGTGGATCCTCTCTCTTTTTCTCTTTGGATTTTTCGTTGATCTCAGGCTTTTTCTTGCAAATTTCGGATCCTTTCTTCTATTCTTCTCTCTTTCTCTTTTTCTCTTCTTTTTTTCGTCTCTTTTGATTTCACGTTTGATCCGCTATTTAATCTGCAATTTCTTTCACCATTTAAAGCATTTTGTAGCATTAGAAGCAAGAGAAAATAATTTAGGTAGATAAAGAGCCGTTAGAGGATTTTTAGGAAGCATAAATGGCAATTAAAACGGGCAAAAAAATAGCCGTTGCTGACAATTCCCGTCGCAGGGGTCGACTCATGAGTCGACTCATACTTCAGGGGTCGACTCATGAGTCGACCTCTGTTGCAAAAACCAGAGAATGCTTTTCTGGAATTTCTTGGCTCAAATTAGCAGGGGTCGACTCATAAGTCGACTCATGCCTTGTGGGTCGACTCATGAGTCGACTCACAGGTCGTGCCAAGCCAGAAAACTAGCGTGCCAAGGAGAATTTTTGCGTGCCAATCAGCTCACAGTGCCATGAGTTGACTCATGAGTCGACTCATGCACTTCAAACCTTCATAACTTCAAAAATATAAGTCCAAACACAATGAAATTTTCACCAATAGATTTCAAATCATTTGTTCTACCAAATGGTACTATCAAATCAGGATTTTAGTAAAATTACGATTTTGCCCTTGAAGAGCATAAGGACTTTTTTATTTTAAAATTATTTGTATCCCTTCAATCTGCTTTGTGATCATCAAAATCAATCTAGGAGCAACAAACTTATTTTAAACCAACCACATCCAAAGAAAAAGGGGATCAGAAAGTGGGTGACAATTTTCTTTTGAGCAAGAGAAACATTCACGCAAAAATATTTCCCACGTGAAGAAATGAAGGGCACAGACATAGGGTGGTGCATGGGCTTTGGTTCAAATCTATTTAAACTTGAATTTTATCCAATTAGATTCTCAACCAAACTAAGTTAGGTTTGTAAGGTTTGGAGTCAAGGCGAAAGCACGAATTTCAAAGCAATTATTATGAAATCATAAAATCAAAACCTAACTCCAAGATCACCTTATCAGAATTTAAACCATATAATATGCATTAATATCATAATATAAGGTATAGAAACATACCTCTTATCGCTAAACCCTAATTTATGCTCGGTCACCGGCAGCAGTCCGTCAGGGTTTCCACCAGGTGCCCACGTGTTCATCCTCCAATGTTGATCCACATGGAGACTCGATCAACCCACTAGCACCTATTTAAAAATTCTCTGCAATTAAATTCTAATTTATCAGAATTTAAATGCTATTTGGGCAGAACCTCCTTTCTTGGCTTTGCTGTCACCCTGTTGGACCTTTTCTTGCCTTCCTTTCTTGCTCCTTGTCACCTTAATTTTTATTATAATTCTCTAAGACTTTTGGAAGACTTCTTATTTTTTATCAAAACTTTGTCTAGGCTAGAGAAAAAGAATAAAGAGAATTGGACAAGATGAGCCTATTGTAAGAAAGAAGGAAGAGTTTGGAATGAGCCATGACTCCTTGGCATGCACCCCTATTTATATTGCACGTGGGGGTGCAAACCAAGCATCTCACACCTCATCTCATGCCTCCTCTCAATTTCTCACACCCCATTTGATGAGAAAAAGCCATGTGGACATCAAAGTTGGGTTGAAGAGGCGCCTTATTGCAGAAGGACTCTTTGAACTCAACTTACGGTGTTCACATGAGAAGTTGCAATGCTTCTCTTATTGGCGCCATCAACCCATGCCTTTGGATCTGGAAGGAAGCCCATCCAATGGCCAAGATTGAGGGTGCCAGCTTCAGGAAGGGCGCAAGAGATAAGGGGCATGGAACAAGTCAAAACAACCTTGAGATTTGACTTGGTCCAAGGGGCGCTTCCAAAGGGTGGCGCATGGCTTTATCCTTATCTTTTCTCCTAACTATTCTACGAAGAGTTTAATACTCAGAAGGACTCTTAGGCACCTCCTAAGAGTTCTGAAAACATTTCATAGAATAAAAGCCACGGAGAAAATAGATAAGACCAAGTCAAGGGGGCGCCAACTCCCATCCATGCGCCATGTGGCACATGCGCATGGATTTAAATCCACACACCAAGAGAGAGACTCTTAGGCATGTGGTTCCCTGGTTTTTGGCACCCAACAGCAAGCCCAATCAGAATACTTCGAACCCATTTCAAGACCAAATCCAATTTGGATCAAATTGGTTCTAAATTAGCCCAAATCAGAACCCGATTTGAATCCGATTCGAATCTAGATGCTAGGGTTTGCAACATGTGCTAGCATGTTCAACTTGCAAATATGGTTTAATCAAATTAAACCCATGATCAATTCTCTTTGTGTGTGACCCATTGGGTTCTCCATCTAGCCAGCAGTGAGTCCAGATGCAATTTAACCTAATTTGGTTAGAACACAACGAGCCGATTTAGGTCAAATCAAGTGACCCGTTTCGATCAATCAGAACAGCTTCTAATTAACGATCGAATTAAACTCTTTAATTCGATCAAACTCACAAGACATGATTGACATCTAGCAACATACCATGTCTACCTGAAAGATATAGAATTTTGATAAAAATATCAAAAATATCTTTCAGTGGAAAATTACCATGCAACTTGATCTTACGATCATCCTGCATCCCGAATATAAGTTTGGGTATGGAAAAATATCAAACCTAATTTTATATTCATATTTCTCTCGATCAGATAATAATGATTCAATTTATGAAACATTAGAAACCATTTCTAATTTTTCATAATACTCTGATCAAAGTCTTCCTCAATCATTATTCGATCGAAGCAAATAGGATGCGATCTCCCCTTACTAGGAGTGATCATTTTCATATTGACCTACTCACAACCTTCATAAGCAATCCACCATATCCAGAACACCCCGTATATGATTAAATTATGAATGAGTATGATCCAAAATATGGATTCATGCTTATAAGGTTCTATGACTGTCTCAGGTCAAAAGATTTACATGCACAATTCCCACTATGAGAAACATCTGTTGACATGTAGATAAGACTCCATCAGATGTTCTTTAATTAGATCAATTTCGTGAACTCATTCTCTAATGAGCACTACATCCTTATATTAGTGTCATACACAAGTAATTGAGAGATCAATTATCCTCTCCATCGAGCATACACAGGATGTACCAGTCTTACTGGAAACATTGATTCCCTACTCAATGTTCAATCGACTAGGAATATTTAAAATTAGGGTTTTAAGGTTTTAGGTCTCACTGGTATGATCGCATCATAACCCTAAAACCATAGCCCTAATTTATGGGGTTCATCATAATCAAAAAATAACACACAGCATATGATGAACTAAATACCTTTATTTATTTAAAACGTCAGTACATGAGTTGTCAGGAGACAAAAGAATATCCATCAAATTACACATTTTGATTGGCTTATAAGGCATATTCCTTTCAATCTCCCACTTGCACTAAAGCCAATCGCCCTTATATTTCAACCCCATACAATCGAGATGGCGATCAAACTGCTGCTGTGGTAAAGCTTTAGTGAACGGATCTGCTATGTTGTTCTTTGTGTCTACTCGTTCAATAATAACATCTTGTCTTTCAATTATTTCACGAATGAGATGGAAGCGTCTCAAAATGTACTTGGATTTATGGTGTGTAGACTATAGAGATCCATTTATGGACTTAAACAGGCATCCCAGAGTTGGAACATACGTTTTGATAGGACGATCAAGACGTATGGCTTCGTTAAGAATGGAGAAGAGCCCTGTATTTATAAGTGGGCTAATGGTCCAGTAGTAGTATTTCTTATATTGTATGTGGATGACATTCTCTTAATGGAGAATGATATCCCTGCATTACAGGGAATAATGATTTGGCTGTCGTCACAGTTCTCCATGAAGGATCTCGGAGAAGCTTCCTACATCCTAGGGATGAGGATCTATAGGGATAGATCTAAAAGGTTGCTTGGTTTATCCCAGTTTACGTACATAGATACTATGCTGAAGAGGTTTAGCATGGAGAATTCTAAGAAAGACTGTCTACCGATAGGCCATAGAATTTCTCTCTCAAAGAGGGATTGTCCGACAACACCTCAAGAGAGAGAGTGTATGGATAGGATTCCATATGCTTCGACAGTGGGATCTATCATGTATGCCATGACATGTACATGACCAGATGTGGCATACTCACTAGGGGTAGTGAGTAAATACCAATCTGATCCAGGGGAGAATCACTGGAAGGTTGTTAAAACCATCCTGAAGTATTTAAGAAATACTAAGGACCAGTGGCTTGTTTATGGTGAATCAGATTTGAGACTTATAGGGTTTACAGACTCTAGTTTTCAGTCTGATCATGATGACAGCAAAAGTGTGTCGGGATTTATTTTTACCCTTAATGGTGGGGCTATCTGCTGGAAGAGTTTCAAGCAACACACAGTGGCTGATTCAGTTTGCGAGGCGGAGTATGTCGCTGCATCAGATGCTGCCAAAGAAATGGTGTGGCTGAGAAAATTCATCACCGAGCTCGGAGTAGCACCTTCCCTTGTTGGTCCAGTTCTACTTTACTGTGACAGCTCTGGAGCTATTGCCCAGGCGAAGGAACCCAAGGCACACCAGTAGACGAAGCATATTCTGTGTCGCTACCATCTCATCCGAAAAATTATGGATCGAGGTGACGTCGACCTTCAGAAGATCGATGAAAAGGAGAACCTAACCGACCCATTCACTAAAGCCATTGCGGTGAAGGAGTTCGACGACTACAAGTCGAAGATGGGTATTAGATATTGCACCGATTGGCTTTAGGCCAAGTGGAAGATTGTTGGGAATAGTATCCCAAAGCCAATCGTCAGCTTGTTGATGGTTGTGCTCATTTTTATATGTGTACATAAATTATGAATTAATAAAAATTATTTTGATATTTTTCATCACAAAATGTTTCATCTTCTAATGAACTCCTATGTTGTGGTGAAGTCCTTAGGACTATTTAGACTCGACAAAGGAGGATTTGTCATTTAGTCCTTAAATCTGTTCGTGACCAAATGATACGTTGTTACCAAGGACGACAACGTTTATCAACCATAGGTCGTTGTGTGCCATATAGGTTGGTTGTCCTCTTAACCAATGAGTGTGGAGACACTGGTATGGCATACGGGTGAGATGTAAGTGTACATCTGCACTGAACGTGATCGACTCTGGAGCTATTTCTGCTATCAAGATTTGCTCCAATAGAATATGGGTATAAATATTCCTCCGACCTGAGACCGCCACGGTGACTTGCAAGCAACTCACTGCACTTAGGCACTAGACTACCTGAATTTCTAATTCAGTGACGGAAGACTGCTGGGTGTAGTCAAGTACTTGACTTGTCGGTGCATGTGTCAAGATGGGATTGACCACTCCAGTTTAGGAGCTGTGTACAGTCATGTTTCAATTTAGCAAAATCTTGGCCAGGGTTGTCTTTGTGAGGAGTCACAGGACTGTTTGAGTTGAGCACGATTTGGATGATCTAATCAGGGTTTACAGTTTAACCCTGAGTCATCCTAAACACAGAGGTCAAAAGGATGAATTATACAGTAACCATATTCACGTAGGTTCTGAGTGTTGCGATTGCGACCATTCGACCTATCCGATCGTCGGGTACCATTGCTAGATGGTCACTTCGATTAGTACAGAAATTGGTTCCTGTGCTACCAGCTTAGGTTTGAACCTGCGGGGTCACACACATTAGAGGTTCTTATCTGATCTGATAGCTGGTGAAGAGTCCTTTATGTCTGAGATTCTGTGATCGAGAATCAGGATTCTCTGATCATGAATTCCATACATTTTGGGTACCGAGGTCAAGAGTCCCATTGGTTTAGGACTCTTCGATCAGGGTTACATATCGATGAATTCTGATGCCCGATTACCCATCAGATTTGGACTCAATATTTATGAGAGGTTTAATTAGTGATTTGATCATTAATTAACTCAATTTGATTGAGTAATTAATTTTGGATCAAGTCCAATTGAATTGGATTCAGTTGGGTTTGACCTGATTAGGTTAAGAGTTGACCTAATCATCAGATGGTTTGGTCTCTGATATGATCAGAGGTTGGGCTTAATCAATTCTTGATTTGATTAGGATTTTATTGAGCTTAATTAAGTCTAATTAAGTTAGATTTAAATTAGTCTAATAGGGCCTAACTTATTTGATTCAATTAGGTTGGTTTAAATAATGAAATCACCTTGACCCATTCTCCCTGCGCCACCTCACTTCCACTATGCCCATTTGAATTTACGAGAAGGAAGTTTTCATAAATTTTTCCTCACGCAAAGCCCTCCTCATGCCCTACTGTAATGCGCCAAATGAGTGGATAAGGATGATTAGTTGGCCATTCAAATTCAAAACAAAAGTTTGAATTTGAATGAGCAACCAATCTGAGCACCTTGACCTTATCCTCTTTTAATGCCCCATTTATTACACGAGAAAATGTTTCTAATGAAATCACTCATGCACAAATTAAGCCACGCCCTCCTCTTCTCACGTCCTTAGTGGATAGGGATAAATTGATTTCCATTTGAATTCAAAATTTGATTTGAATTCAAATATACAATTACTCATCTTTATCCTCTCACGTGGATAAGATGTTTGACATTATTTCAAAAGGAGGAGAAGGGTGGGGCGTTGTTGCCTAGCTATGCAACCCAAGAGGGGGGGTGAATTGGGTTTCTAAAAATTTTAAGCTTAACTAATGACTTATGAAAAATGTTCGTCAATAGCTAAATGAATGAGGAGAATAAACTTAATTCAAGACTAATTGCCAAAAGCAAGAATGCAAGGAAATAATGAAGAGTTAAAGAGAAGCAATTATGCACATCACAAACAAAAGGATTTATAGTGGTTCGGTGCCAACCTTGCACCTACATCCACTCCCCAAGCTCCTACTTGGGAATTCCAATCCACTAAACTTGTATTCAACCCGAATACAAACGTCGGAAACTCTGACTCTAGCTATTCCAAGCTAGACCACTTATTTTTCGGGTACAAGCCAACCCAATACACTCCGATCTAGGTTCGGATCAACCTTCCCTTATTTTGGAACCCCTCTAAAATAAAAATAATCACTCAAACTGAGTAAAACAATTTATAGCACAAATAAGTACAAAGAAAGCTCCTTTAATGAGCGAATATAACTTTAAATATACTTTACTCAGGAGAAGAAGACCCTTTTTGGATTTTCTCAAAGTGGTTGGAGACTTGAATGTGCACTTGAGGAGTTGGTGAGCTTGGTTTAAGGGCTTCTTCAAAGCTTTTAATGAACTCTTGATTAGGGCTGAAAAGTTGGCTTGAAAAACCCTTTTTCAAATTCTCTCTTTTGAATGCTCTTGAATGCTCTCTTGAATGCTCTTCAAATCTCTTTCAATCTCTTACTTGTTTCCCACCTTTTGGATCCTTTTATAGCTTTAAGAAATAGAAGAAAATATTCTAGGCTGAAAAAGAGCTGTTAGACCACATTAAATGAGCATTAAAAGTACTTAAAATGGGTTAAAAACTAGCCGTTGTGGAGAAATCCCGTCACAGGGGTCGACTCATAGGTCGACTCATGCCTGGGGGTCGACTCATGGGTCGACCTCTGTGGAAGAATACCAGAAAACAGGGTTCTATAATTTTGGCCTAAAAACTGCAGGGGTCGACTCATGGGTCGACTCATGCCTTGGGGGTCGACTCATGGGTCGACTCACAGGTTGTGCCAAGCCAAAAAATCTGCGTGCCAAACAGCTCATGTGCCATGAGCTGACTCATGGGTTGACTCATGAATTTCAAACATGCATAACTTTCAAAATACAAGTCCAAAATCAATAAAATTTTCACCATTGGATCACAAATCTTTTGTTCTATCATTTGATACTTTCAAATCAGGATTTTGGTAAAATTATAATTTTGCCCCTGAAGAGCAATAGGTCTTTTTCAAATGAAAATTATTAGTACCCCTTCAACTGCTTTGTAATCATCAAAATCAATCTAAGGAGCAACAATCTCCCCCTTTTTGATGATGACAAAATACTTGAACAAAAGTATCTATGTGAATCATGAATTTCAAAAGAATGCATTATAAGTGCATTTGCTTGAGAAGAAGATTGATTCTTTTGGTATGTGATACAGGTGCTCATTTGCATAAATAGTTTGCCCATTTGCTTAAAGATTTGAAGATTTGCTCATTGGATTATGTGATTTTGGTATTAGAGTAGAAAATTTGTTTTTGTTATCAGAGTAAGTTGTATCTTGAAAATTTGCTCATTCTCATTTGATTATTTAGTTTTAGTATCAGAGCAAAAATAATTAAGTATACCAATGCATGTCTAAGAATTAATTTGTAAAGTATATCAAAGCATGTCAAATTTTAAGATATATCAGAGCAAGTCTAATTTTAAAGCATATCAGAGCATGTTTAAGGAGTAATTTTAAAGGTTGCTCATTTGCATTGTACTTAGCAATTTACTCATTGTATTTTTTAAGTCATTTAATAATTTTGCTTTTGATATGTTTCTTTTTCTTTAATTCTTTCCTAATTCATTCATTTTATTTTCAAGTCTTTTAATAATTTATAATTTTGCTTTTGATATGTTTCTTTTTCTTTAATTTCTCCCCCTTTTTGACATCATCAAACATTGTTAACTCCCCCTCTTTCTTTGAATACGTTTTCTCTTCAGTGTTTCTTCAAACTTCTAGTGCTAATCATTAATGTTTGCTCCCCCTGAATACAGCAATCATTAACCAAAATATGCCATAGATTACCATAGATATGAATTATCAATAAAGAGAAGATATATAATCAAGAGATGATAGACACCATTACAAAGAGTAGATATATAATTAAAAGATGATTAAAACCATAGTTGTTTCAATACATATTTCATAACATAAAAGTCAGCTAGCTAATGTCATTACATGGCCCAAAATATAGATCCTAGAAAGAATAAGAGACTAACACCTAGGATCTAGTAAAGCTCATGACTAGATGGATCGGAGTCATCAGAGATAGGGTGAGGAGATGATCGATCTCGACTAAGAGTACATCCTCTACTCCGTCTGCCTCTGCCACGAGTGGAGGTGCTGGCACGAGCAGGTGAGCGAGATGAACTAGGAGGCTGAGAACGTTGAGAGGCCAAAGACTGAACTAAAAGAGTGAGTCTAATGGAATCAAGAATGTTCAGTGCTCTCGAAACAGACTGAAGTAGAGCAGTGAACTGAGTAGATGCATGCTCACTCGAGCCTCTGATCTCTCTCCTCAATAACTCATAACCACCCTCCAATGCACCTCTGAGCCTGTCAGCCTCTGCAGTAAGGTCTGTGACCTCAATAGTGCTCTCCTGTGGCTGAGGATGGGCCAAGACTAAGACTTGCCCCTGCAAGTCAAGAACTCTCCCAGTCAGTCTCAAAATGCAATCCTCGAGCTGCTGAATCCGAATAGACTGATCTGAGATCAACTAAAATACAGTGGAGATTTGGGGGATCAAGGTCTGATCAGATGAAACTAATGATGTGGATCCCGGTGCAAATGTAGAAGTGCTCCACTGTCGAGAAAGCAAGGAAGCCATATGCTGAGAAATCTGCTCAATCTGATCATCAGCTAATCTGAACTCTGGAGGAGGTGCTCTGCTCTCTGGCTGTTGTACTGGTGTGCACCTCCTGGCAAAATTTGAAGGGCCAACCTCTGGATCTGAAACAAACTGGATATCTGGAGATGCTGCCCTGAAGTCATGGAGAGGAGATGAGGGACCTTCTTCCTCAGCTCTGTCCTCTACTCTGTCCTCAGAACCCTTGATCCAACCACCATCAGTCTTAGTGAATCCCATATGGTGCAGAGTGTGTTGGTTGATGGTGTCTGCGTGAGAAAGCTTAGTAGATGCCTCCCCCTCAAAACTGACTCCAAACCTCCTGACAATAAGTGTGAGAGCCATACCAAAAGGCAGATGTGCCTTGGATCTGTTCAGTGTCTCTCTCATGGCCTCAATCATCAAAGCAGGGAGGTTTAATGGGGTTTGAGTGATCACATGAAACATTATACAAATATCTCTGCCAGAAAGGAGGTCATGCCTACCACTCCTAGGGAAGAAGAGCTTTGTCACTAATTGATGTAAGATTCTCATTTCAATTGACAAAATTTTGGCTTCCAATTTATTCAAACTTCTCGAGTAGGTTCCTCCTAGAATTACACTGATCCCCTCTTCCTTCACTGGGAGTTCCATGTAAGAATATCCCTCACAGGGTAAATGTAGTATCTCTCCCAAAATAATAGGATCCAGACAGATATCAACTCCCTTAACTGTAGAAGTCACTGTTCCATTGCCATAATGCAGATTTTGATAAAATTCTCTAACCAAGTCTACAAAAGTAACTTCCTTGAGAGAGCAGTAAAAACCCCAACCCTGGTTTTTTATCTTTGTCCCAAAGGAGAAACCTTCTTTTTCAAAGAATCTAAAATCCACATTCTTGCCGGTTTCAACCTTCCTATCAGATAGAGGAATTTTGCTAGGGAGGGACCTTGAGCAGACACTGAAGTTGGAATGGGAGCAGTGGAGGACTGAGCAGCTTGCCTTTTCCTACGGATGCTTTCTTCCAGCTCACGGACTGATTTTCTTCTTTGAGGGAGCTTCATCTTTGGGGCCATTCTTACCACAAGAGCAGGCAGGAAGACTAGGAGGATCAAATGGATGAGTAGTAGGAGGGTTACAAGAGGATGGAAAGGGATTTTGGTGGAGAGAAGAGACGGTTTTGAGAAGAACGGTGGAGGCTAGGGCACGCTCCAACCGCTTCAGTCAAAGGAGAAGGATGCGAAAATCTCCTTTCCCAGGCGATGATTTGAGGTGGAGAGGAGAAGGGAGAATGTTCTTGAGCTAAATCTTTAGTTTTGGAGAGAAAGAAGATGAGGATGATGGGTCTTGGAGGGAGGAAGACGAAGAGAATGAGGGGTCGGCTCATGAACAGGTTTAAGATAAAAAGGAATGAACCCGTGGGATATTGGCCGAAAATTACAAGTTTGCCAATGGGTCGACCCTAGGGGGTCGACTCATGAATCACAAAAATTCAGAAAAAAAATGAATAAATACTGAAAAAATTTAAAATTTTGGGAGAAAGAATTTTGCTCAATGACAGGTTGTGAAAATGATAATCTTGAGCTTTTAGGACCAAGAGAGATGATGAAAATTGATCTCAAATCGATTCCTTGGAAATGGAGAAATACTTAGGCATAAGGATAAAAAATTCCTAGATTTCTCATAATTTCACAGAATCTATCCTCACTAAGGGCCTTTGTAAAGATATCAGCTAATTAATTTTCAGTGCAAACATATTCAAGAGTTATATCTTTGTTTTGAACATGTTCTCTTATAAAATGATGTCTTATTTCAATATGCTTTGACCTTGAATGTTGAATTGGATTTTTAGTTAGATTTATGGCACTCGTGTTGTCACATCTTATGGGTGTTTCATTAAGTTTGATTTCAAAGTCTTCGAGTTGTTGCTTAATCCACAAGATTTGAGCACAACAACTTTCGACTGCAATGTATTCGGCCTCAGCCGTAGACAGTGCTACCGAATTTTGTTTCTTGCTAAACCAGGAGATTAGGTTAACTCCAAGAAATTGACAAGTTCCACTTGTGCTTTTTCTATCTAATCTACATCCAGCAAAATCAACATCTGAATATCCTAATAAATCAATTAGTGAGTCCTTAGAGTACCATAACCCTAGAGTTTGAGTACCATTCAAGTATCTAAGGATTCTTTTAACAGCATTCAAATGAGATTCTTTAGGATTAGATTGAAATCTAGCACACAAACAAACACTAAACATGATATCAGGTCTACTTGTAGTTAAATATAATAGAGAGCCAATCATACCTCTATAGTATTTTAAGTCTACACATTTACCTTTTTCATCCTTGTCAAGCTTACATGAGGGGCTCATGGGTGTGCCAATTGGTTTGGAGTTCTCCATTCCAAATCTTTTGAGTAGTTCCTTGGTGTACTTGCTTTGGGTGATGGAGATTCCTTCTTTTGTTTGTTTGATTTGGAGTCCGAGGAAGAAGGTGAGTTCACCCATCATGCTCATCTCGAACTCCCCCTGCATGAGCTTAGCAAAATCTTGACAAAGAGACTCATTAGTAGACCCAAAAATAATGTCATCAACATAAATTTGTATAACTAATATGTCATTTTGATTTCTTTTAATAAAGAGGGTTGTGTCTACATTACCTCTTGAAAAATCATTGTTTAGTAAGAATTTGCTTAGCCTATCATACCAAGCCCTAGGTGCTTGTTTTAATCCATATAAAGCTTTATTTAATTTAAAAACATGATTAGGAAAAGTATGATTTTCAAATCCTGGGGGTTGTTCTACATAGACTTCTTCAGCAATATATCCATTCAAAAATGCACTTTTGACATCTATTTGAAATAATTTGAATTTCATAAAGCAAGCATATGCAAGTAGAAGTCTAATGGCTTCTAATCTAGCAACAGGTGCAAAGGTCTCATCAAAATCAATTCCTTCTTCTTGATTATAACCTTTAGCAACCAATCTTGCTTTATTTCTTATTACATTACCATGTTCATCTAATTTGTTCCAAAAGACCCATTTTGTGCCAATTATTGAATAATTTTTAGGTCTTGATACTAAAGTCCAAACATTATTTCTTTCAAATTGATTAAGTTCCTCTTGCATTGCATTAATCCAATTATGATCATTTTCAGCTTCTTCAATAGTTTTTGATTCAAGATGAGATACAAAAGTACAATGATTAAATACATCTTTAAGTGAAGAACGAGTTTTTACCTCATGCATAGGATCACCAATAATTAACTTCTTAGGGTGATTGTGAACATACCTCCATTTCTTGGGTAGGTCATTTGTACCTTGAGGTTGTTCTTGAATTTCTTCACCTCTCTCATCTTGTTTGTCTTCTTGTTCCTCGTCCTCTTGAGTTGTTGAATCTTTCAGAGTGATCTCCTTCATTCCTTCTATTAGAGGATCTGCATCATCAACACCCTCATTCTTCCTTGAAGGAAGATCGTTAGATTCATCAAAAACAACATGTATGGACTCCTCTACTACTAAAGTTCTTTTGTTAAAAACTCTAAAAGTTTTACTAGTGGAGGAGTAACCAAGAAAGATCGCTTCATCTGATTTTGCATCAAATTTATCAAGTCTTTCTTTGCCATTATTTAGTACAAAACATCGGCAACCAAAAACATGAAAATATGCAATATTCGGTTTTCTTTCTTTCCAAAGTTCATAGGGGTTTTTCTTTAAAATTTGTCTAATCAAAGCATGATTTAAAATGTAACATGCTGTGTTAATTGCTTCCGCCCAAAAATATCTTGGAAGGTTGCTTTCACAAAGCATGGTACGGGCCATTTCTTCTAAGGTTCTGTTTTTCCTTTCAACTACCCCATTTTGTTGGGGTGTCCTAGGAGCAGAGAAGTTATGGCCAATTCCATTTTCATCACAAAAGTTTTCAAAGTCTTGATTTTTAAATTCAGTTCCATGATCGCTTCGAATATTTTGAATTGAAAATTTTTTTTCATTAGTGACTTTTCGGTAAAATTTAGTGAAAATATGAAAAGTTTCATCTTTGTGTGCTAAAAAGAAAACCCATGTAAAACGAGAGTAATCATCTATAATTACAAAACCATATCGTTTTCCTCCTAGACTAGTGGTTCTAGTTGGTCCAAATAAGTCCACATGCAAAAGCTCTAAAGGTCTAGAAGTTGAAACAATATTTTTAGATTTAAATGAAACTCTTGTTTGTTTACCTAGTTGGCATGCATCACAAATTCTATCTTTTTCAAAATTCAGTTTAGGCAAGCCAAGAACTAATTCTTTCTTAATTAATTTTGAAAGAGAATGCATGCTAATATGTGCAAGTCTACGATGCCAAAGCCAACTAGTCTCATTAACTTTAGCATTCAAGGATACTAGGCATTGCATGTTTATTTTGGCTAAATCATTTAAATCTACCATATAAATATTGCCATGTCTATGTCCAATACATTTAATACCATCGTTAATAGGACTAGTTACAATGCAAACAGATGATTCAAACACAACTTTATATCCTTTATCACAAAATTGACTAATGCTTAGTAAATTATGCTTTAAACCATTAACTAACAAAATATTTTCAATATATTTGGAGGGAGTGATACCAATGTTACCTATACCGATGATCTTTCCTTTGTCATTATCTCCAAAGGTGACCATCCCTCCATCCTTAGCATCAAGCGTGATGAATTGTGATTCATCACCAGTCATGTGTCTCGAGCATCCACTGTCAAGATACCATTTCCTGTTTCCTCCTTGGGATGCTAGACACACCTCATTTTTGTGTGCCATAAGGCACAGGTTAGCTTGTTCGGTTGAGGTTTTCTCATCGAAGCTTGAGTCATCACTTGCACTCCATGTGGCCATCATGGCCTTCTTCTTGAACTTCTTGGGACCTTTCTTCAATTGTGGACATTCAGATTTGAAGTGTCCCGGCTTCTTGCACTCGTAGCAGATAAGGGGTTGGTCTTTCTCTTTTTCTTTGCTTTGTTCCCCTTTTGTGAATGGCCTCTTCCTCATCCCCTGTTTCCTTTTTCTCAAAATTTTTTTGAATCTTCGGGTGATGAGTGCCATCTCTTCATCCTGTTCTTCATCTTCAGTGTCATCAGTGTCTTCATCTGGTGGAGCTGTGGATTTGAGGGCAATGGTTCTTTTCTTTTTGACTTCTTCCTCTTGATGTTGCTTCATGCTTAGCTCATGAGTCATCAAAGATCCAAGAAGCTCTTCTAGAGGTAGAGTGTTCAAGTCCTTGGCTTCTTGGATGGCAGTCACTTTGGCTTCCCAAGTTCTTGGTAAGGACCTGAGAATCTTTCTTACAAGCTCACTGTTAGTATAGAACTTACCAAGACTCTTTAAACCATTAATAATATCAGTAAAGCGAGTAAATATTTCAGTAATGGACTCATCATGCTCCATTTTGAACAATTCATATTTATGCACAAGTATGTTTATTTTAGACTCTTTTACTTGATTGGTTCCCTCATGGGTTACTTCTAACCTATCCCATATTTCTTTAGCAGATGAGCAAGTAGAAATGCGATTAAATTCATTTGCATCAAGAGCACAATAAAGAACATTCATTGCTTTAGCATTTAATTGGGCCATCTTCTTATCAACCTCATCCCATTCTTTCTCGGGTTTGGTTGATTCCTCACCATCTATAATTTTAGTGGGTGTGTGAGGACCGTTCACTATGATCTTCCACATATCATAGTCGAGTGCTTGTATGAATATTTTCATCTGAGCTTTCCAATAGGTGTAATTAGACCCATTGAAAAGTGAAGGTCGGTTGGTGGATTGCCCCTCGGCTAGAGAAGTACCGACGTGGGTCGCCATAGATCTTTGGCTCTTTGATTGTTTAGATCAAAGAAGGGCTAGAGCACCGGGCTCTGATACCACTTGTTGCCCAGCTATGCAACCCAAGAGGGGGGGGTGAATTGGGTTTCTAAAAATTTTAAGCTTAACTAATGACTTATGAAAAATGTTCGTCAATAGCTAAATGAATGAGGAGAATAAACTTAATTCAAGACTAATTGCCAAAAGCAAGAATGCAAGGAAATAATGAAGAGTTAAAGAGAAGCAATTATGCATCACAAACAAAAGGATTTATAGTGGTTCGGTGCCAACCTTGCACCTACATCCACTCCCCAAGCTCCTACTTGGGAATTCCAATCCACTAAACTTGTATTCAACCCGAATACAAACGTCGAAAACTCTGACTCTAGCTATTCCAAGCTAGACCACTTGTTTCTCGGGTACAAGCCAACCCAATACACTTCGATTCTAGGTTCGGATCAACCTTCTCTTATTTTGGAACCCCTCCAAAACAAAAATAATCACTCAAACTGAGTAAAATAATTTATAGCACAAATAAGTACAAAGAAAGCTCCTTTAATGAGCGAATATAACTTTAAATACACTTTACTCAGGAGAAGAAGACCCTTTTTGGATTTCCTCAAAGTGGTTGGAGACTTGAATGTGCACTTGAGGAGTTGGTGAGCTTGGTTTAAGGGCTTCTTCAAAGCTTTTAATGAACTCTTGATTAGGGCTGAAAAGTTGGCTTGAAAAACCCTTTTTCAAATTCTCTCTTTTGAATGCTCTTGAATGCTCTCTTGAATGCTCTTCAAATCTCTTTCAATCTCTTACTTGTTTCCCACCTTTTGGATCCTTTTATAGCTTTAAGAAATAGAGGAAAATATTCTAGGCTAAAAAAGAGCCGTTAGACCACATTAAATGAGCATTAAAAGTACTTAAAATGGGTTAAAAATTAACCGTTGCGGAGAAATCCCGTCACAGGGGTCGACTCATGGGTCGACTCATGCCTGGGGGTCGACTCATGGGTCGACCTCTGTGGAAGAATACCAGAAAATAGGGTTCTGTAATTTTTGGCCTAAAAACTGCAGGGGTCGACTCATGGGTTGACTCATGCCTTGGGGGTCGACTCATGGGTCGACTTACAGGTTGTGCCAAGCCAAAAAATCTGCATGCCAAACAGCTCATGTGCCATGAGCTGACTCATGGGTCGACTCATGAATTTCAAACATGCATAACTTTCAAAATACAAGTCCAAAATCAATAATATTTTCACCATTGGATCACAAATCTTTTGTTCTATCATTTAATACTTTCAAATCAGGGTTTTGGTAAAATTATGATTTTGCTCCTGAAGAGCAATAGGTCTTTTTCAAATGAAAATTATTAGTACCCCTTCAACTGCTTTGTAATCATCAAAATCAATCTAAGGAGCAACAGGCGTGTGCAAGAAAAATTTTTTGGAGAAAAAATCTGGGTGTGAAGAATCCTTGTGTGCAAGGTGAAGGTCAATATCCTTCTGAGAGAAAAAGAAAGAAAAGAAAGAAAAAGTGTGCGCAGGGTTTCAGTGAGTTCTTCAGTGTTTCAGCCTGGAGTTCGAAAAGTGAGAAGGTGAGCTACGAGTGTTGTGAGCCCACCAAATTTTAGAGAGATCTTCAACATCCTCTCAAGCATGTCTGTTGATGATTTTGAGCATCCAAAAAATTAGCAGAGATCGATCGAAGGAGTTCGATCAGCATCGGCCGTCGAAAGGGCTCTACAACGAGCTAGCACTCGTGAGGAGTTGATCAGATCGAGAGCTTTGTGTGGATGATCTACAGAGGTCAGACACACTGTGTGGCTGCATCATAATGATCAGACTCTTCCGACGGTGATCAGATTGCGGCGATCTACTACCCGCACAAAGCTATTGTATTCTGAACACATACAGTAAAGTGTTTACTGTTCAAATTCGAATTTCAAATTTAAATGCATGCATGCTATATATCATATTTAGATTCTAGTGTAGGATAAATTCTTATTAATTAATTAGATTAATTAATAATTTCCACTGTAAAATAGTGATTTTGAAAAAAAATTAAAATTATCATTTTACCCCTGTACTGTTTTTTCCCAACAAGCAGACCTTCCGCGACCATGGAATTCGAAAAATCTACGAATGTATTACCGATAACTTTGTCTTAAATAAAAGTTTCATATTCGCATATTTTTTCTTTTGGCATGAGCTTATAACGATAGGGAGTAGCTCCTTCAGACAATCGAAATTAAGCGTGTTAGGAATAAGAGGAGAACCTCATCCTGACATAAATGAAGGCCCAATTATTTAGAGACCGGATGTGGGGAGAGGCCCTTGCAATGGCCCTTATGCACCCCCACAGCCATGTTAGGAACAGGAGGAGAACCTCATCCTAACATGAGCAAGATCAAAGGTCTGATTATTTAGAGATCGGATGGAGGGAGAGGCCCTTGCAACGGTCCTTATGCGTCCCCACAGTCATGTTAGGAACAGGAGGAGAACCTCATCCTAACATGAGCAAGGTCGAAGGCTCAATTATTTAGAGACCGAACGGGAGGAGAGGCCCTTGCAATGGCCCTTATACGCCCCCACAGCCATGTTAGGAATAGGAGGAGAACCTCATCCTAACATGAGCAAGGTTGAAGGCCCGGTTATTTAGAGACCGAACAAGGGGAGAGGCCCTTGCAATGGCTCTTATGTGCCCCCACAGCCCTATTAGGAATAGGAGGAAAATCTTATCCTAACATGAGCTGAAATTGATTGTGTCGGGAACAAGACGAGAACCTCATCCTGACACAAATGAAGATCTGATCGTTTGAGACCGGATGAGGGGAAAAGCCTCTCAGTGGCTCCTCTACACCCCTACAATCTCGTTAGGAGCAGAGGAAAAACCCTCACCCAAACATAAAGAAAGGGAGAGAGAAAAAAGAAAAGCGACGAGCTACACCAGAGATAAGGAAGAAACTAACTACATCTAAGACTCAATGGACCTCGTCTCAATGAGGAAAAAAACTCTTGTTGAAAATCCTCAGTCTCTAAGGGGGAACCCAACACTAGCAAGAGAAAATGGACTTCCTCAAAGTAACGAGAAGTTTGGGCCCCATGCTCGAACACCGGGAGAAAGCATTAAACTCGAATGACCTCGAAAAGACCTTTGATCATGAACAAAAAAGGTGAGTCAACATAGCGACGACCAGGAACCTTCAAACAATGTCGACATCAAACAAAATAAAAGACAAGAGAAGCTCGGTAAACGACAACCCAAAGCAAGAGTATACAAGGTAATGAGAAAATTCTATTTTATTTCATTAGTAAAGAATGCATTACAAAAGCCTTTGATGGCGAAAAAAAAAAAGGAGAAACGACAAGAAAAGAAAAGAATACATGGAACAAAAGGTAAAAAAGCTCTAAGAAAGCTCGGCTTCTTCAGACCTCAGACTCTCAGTTTCAGCCATTGTCAGGGATTGCTTTAAGTTTTCAACTTTTTCTTTTAGTTCCTTCTTTCTTAAAAGCATCTTCTGATACATTTGGTGGAACCACCGGCTTTCGCCCTCTGACTCTCAAAGCCTCTTTTTCAGAATTTTGGACTCTGCTTCGACATCCTTGACCGCCTGCTGCTCATAGGCCAGCTGAATCTTCAGCCACTGCAGTTCGGCCATCTCTTGCCCAAGGGCCATGGATAGTTCTTCTATGGTCCCCCTCAAGGAGCAGAGCTCATCGGAGCCTTGTACTAAAATGGCCTGTGCTCTCTCGGACAACTGCCTCTGGAGGCGGGCGACCTCGTTGGTCACCGTCTTGAGCCTCCTTCGGTAGTCGTCTGCTTGCCCGCACCAGCCGACTCAGTAGGCGTTGTAGTTCACCTCAGCGTCCTGCAACTGCTTCTAGAGGTCGAAGAATTTCTTCGACCTGTCCCGGTCGTGGTCGGCCTGGGTTGTAAGCTAGGACGAGCTCCCTTCCAATTGGCCGATCTTCTCCCGTGCAGCCGCTAGCTCGACCTCAAGGGAGCTGATCTTGGAAACCTGAGTCCAAGATTGGTCGCTGGCGTGTTTTCAGAGTTCCTCAAGCTCCTTCACGAAGTCGGCCTTCTTCCGGGTGTAATCCATGAAGCTCTTTTTGTGGAGGTCCCGAAGGTGAGTAACCTCCGTGGTGGCTTCCGAATGGCTCTTCCTCAGCCGGTGACGTTCGTCATCCAACTTCTTTGATTTCTTCGTTAGATGATAAAGTTTCCTTCTCAGATCTTGGATCATTGACTTCAAAGGGATCCCCTGCAGCAGGGGAAGAGCTTCGGCAGGGCACTGTTGTTGGGAGACAAGAGCATCACAATACAAATCAGTGCAAGAAAATAAAAGAGAAGAAAAAGGATGTAGAGTAGGAAAAAGGAGTTCTCTATAAAGAAGAATCCAATTTCATTGATTAAATAGTTCTTAAGTACAAGAGAACGAGAAAAAGTCACAACAAAGAAAAAAAAATAATATAAAATTAGAAGTTTCGGACCTCTGGAGCAAAAGTGGAGGAGCTCGGTGCCCCCGAAAGGTCGATCGCAATGGCTGCAACAGTCGAAGAAGTCCTGACTAGATGAAGACTGGCAGCACTTCAAAAAGTTCGGCTTCATCATCGGACGCCTCATCCAGGAAGTCAAGGTCTAGTTCGAGAAACTTTCCGACCACCTTCTCCTGACAGAGCTCGAAGCCCTTGATGAAGGCGGCCTGCCTGAACTGGATCTTCAGATCCCTCATCTCGGAGGAGGTTTTGAACTCCTCCACTGCTTGGACCCTTGCCTCTGAGATCAGGGTCGGGATCTATACCTTCAGTTCGGAGACCTCGGCCTCTGCCTTCTTTCTTTCCTCCTCCAAGGTGGCCCTCAGATCTGTCGAAATTTGTCCCTCCTTCTGCAGTGCCTCTTGGAGACTCGTGACCTCGACGATCTTTTCCTTGAGGCAGGTGGCCTCGGCCAGGCGACCTTCCTCCACCTGGGCTACCTCCTTCTTGGCGTTATTCATCGCCTCGATGTTGGCGATGAGCTAGTGTCCAATCTGCAAGAGCAGCCAGGGAGTCAATATAAAAGCTAAGGAATAAGCTAAGTAAAGAAGCGAGAAGAAGAAAAAAGTAAATTGAACTACCTCAAGAAAAGACCCCAGAGAGTCCCAGACCCGCTACTCAGGATCGGCGTGGACGATCCTGTGGATGATCTCGGGCAGGACGCACCCGTCGACCAATCATTTTATTAAATCCCTATTGTTGAAGAGATTTTCTCCTGGGTCCACTTCGGAGCCGTCGGCCCCCTTAATGGCAGCCCTGCTGCTGCGGCTTTTGCAGGCCAACGTCTTCTTCCTCCTCCTCCTTTCGGCCCCTAGCACCTCCTCGGGGCGAGCCTCTAGAGCGAAAACCTCGACCGGGGGGCCTCTTGGAGAAGCTCGGGGGACTGCGGGCTCGACATCGGAGGGGGCATCGATGTCAATGGCTGCCTGGGTAGGCACAGCCGAGCTCATCTCTTCTACCCTTGCCCTCTTCGCCACCCCTGAGGATGCGGCACCCTTCCTCTTGTGGGTCTTGAGACCCTTGGCTAGCATTCGAGCTACATCTGCATCCATATCTGCAATGAAAGAAGATCGGCACAGCTTAGAAAAGAACAAGAAGAAAGGGGAAGCAGCGAATGACTAAAAAAAAAAATATCGACAGGGTTGAGAGGGCTTAGGCCGATGTTAAATAAGAGTTGCTCCTTCAGAAGGTCGGAGAGGAGAGGAGCTAGACAAGCCTCGAGTTTATTGGAGGCATCAAGGTCGTCCCTTCCCAGGCTAGAAGCCCGACGGACGGAGTCCCTCAGGGAGCCCCAGGGGGGCAACCCCAGCTCCAAGATTGGGCATCGGACGTAGAAGTACCTCTCCTTCCAATTGTGGATAGAAGAGGGGGCACCTTTCAGCAACCTCTTTCTACCGAACTGGGGGGAGAAGTACCATCAGTCCTTTACCGAAGGATGATGCTTGAAGGTATAGAAATTTCTAAACAAAGAAAAGGTTAGCCAAACTTCAGCTAAACGACAGAGGGAAAGAAATTCTATCAGAAACCTAAAGGAGTTCGACACTACAGAAACTAGAAAAATATTTAAAAAATGAAAAAGAACAACGACAAAAAGTGGAAGCAGAAGTCGAAGCCCGGTGTGGAAAGCTTCCTGATATAAGTAGAAGCGGCCAGGAGGAGGGGCGCTAGCCCGATCAGTTGGTCCGGGAAGCTCAAACTCATACTCCGGAGGAACCCTGTACTGAATTCTGATCAGCGAGAGTTTGTCCGAAGTCAAAGTGCTAGGAATGGTGTCTGGTACAAAGACCGAACAAGGTTCATCTACAGAACTAAGATTTTGGGGGGCTGGAATGGATGAACTCCTAGAACTGCTACAGGATGAAGTGTTGGAGGACATTATGAATCAAGCAAAAATCCTAAAAAATTTTAAAAAAATTAAAAAAAATAAGAAACAAGGCGCTCGCGAAGAAACCGAACGGGTGTAATGCGAAGGAGAAAAAATGGAAGAAGAACAAGAAAGAGAGGGGTTCCAAAACTAACCTAGATTGGTCTAAGAGATGCAGGAAGGCAGCAAGGGTGATGGGGGTCAACCCGAAGAGCGCCTAAAACCAAGAGGGACATGCTGGAGGAAGACAAAGCTCTCGAGGATGAAGGGGATCAAAAAAAATCTCAGGCAAAGTGAAACCCCTGAAGGAGGGGAGCGGGTTTAAACAGGCAACGGGGTCTGGTGCAATAATGATTGCAGATCTCCCTTGGCCGATCTACAACTGCCGCATGTCCCACTCATCATGGTAGGCGGCTGACGACTGACAGAATCATTATTGCACCGTGCCTAGAGCAACGCTCCAGCAAAAATTTTGAAAAAATCTTTTCGGATCGCCTCGATTTGAAAAGACTCCGGCATCAGCGCGCCAAATGTCAAAATATCTAGAAACAATCGAGTGCGAAAATCAAGGGAGGCAACTTCGACTGTGAAAATTTCTCTGTACTTCCTTCATTCAGAACTCGAACTTGGAAGTAGGGGGACTGGTGTTGTGTATAAAATAACCCCAGCCAAAGTTCGTAAGCGGCCGACCCTCCCAGGGCTCTTCCGACTTCCGACCTTGTGCGGCATCTTTCTGAACTCCCCCGACCGTCCGAGCTTCCACAATACCATCTGGACTCCTCCAGCAGTCGACCTTCTATAGTGTCCTCCAGATTCCTCCAATGGACGAACTCCTATCGTGCCATCCGGACTTCTCTAATAATGAGCTCCTCCATTCATCTACCGAACTGCTCCAAATGCTCTCTGGGCTTCACTATCGGTCGATTTTCTATAGTGATCGACTACTCTCTGAATCTCTTCCAGACTTCCTCCTGTCATGATCGACTTCACTCCGAGCTTCTTCTGAACCTCGTCAATATCCGAGCTTCTCCAGTAGCAGGACTTCTGTAGTAACCAGACTCCATCCATGTTTCTACAATGGTCGACCATCTTTCGAATTTCATCCGAGCTCCTACAAGAGCCGGACTCCGTCCGAACTTCTACAGCGGATGGATCCCAAACGAACTTTCACAACGGATGGGCTCCACCAGCTGGATCTCTACTCTGAACTTCTATTACAAGCAGACTTCATCTGAGCTCCTACAAGAGCCGGACTCCGTCCAAACTTCTACAGCGGATAGATCCCAAACGAACTTCCACAACGGACGGGCTCCACTAGCCAGATCTCTACTCCGAACTTCTATTGCAAGCAGACTTCATCCGAGCTTCTACAATAAGAAGTCCCCATCCGAGCTTCCACGGCAACTGATCTTCGTCCGAGCTTCTACAGTAAGTAGCCTCCTTCCAGACTCCTACCAGAATCGAACTCCGTCCAAACTTCTACAATAGAATTGAATCCCAAACTCCTCCAGCAATCGACCTTCCACAGTGTTCTCAAGGCTCCTCCAGTAGACAAACTTCCACAATGCCATCCAAACTCCACTATTGTCGACCTTCTATCGGATTCCTCATGAAACCAAACATCTCCAACGGACAGTCTTCAGACAAGCTTCTACATCAGACAAATTTCAGACGGACTTCTCTAGCAATCTGACTCCTACCGGACTTCTCTAATAGAAAGTTCCTGCCCGAGCTTCTACAGCAGATGACTTCTGCCTGCAGCATTAGTGCCTAAGGCACCCGACAACAGTGGACTCGTCAGCAACCTTGAAAATATCCGAGCTTCTCTTAGATTGCTGAGACAGAGAGCCATTCCGCTCCACCAGACGTTCCAGTCGAGCTTCAGCCGTCCAGCCTGAACTCTCCGGCAAGTCACGACAACGGACACCACTCCACTCTCTGTAACAGATTCCACGTGGCCCAGCTCGAACTCTCCGACAAGTCACGACAACAGATATCACTCCACTCTCTGTAACAGATTCTACGTGGCCCCACCACTCTCTGGCAAGTCACGACAACGAACACCACTCCACTCTCCGTAACAAACTCCACGTGGCCCTGAACGGCCCACTACCAGGTAGTTACGGACGTCGCTGTCAAGCAGTTACGCTCCCCCGTCTATAAAAGAGACCTCCCAGATACGTTCTCCTCTAAGCTCTAAACTCTATCTCGAAACTCTGCTAAAATTCCATTCGAGTGCTCCATTTCTGTTGAAGTAGAGTACTGAATTAAGCATCGGAGGGTCTTGTCGGAGCACCCCCAACTCTGGTTTAGACTTTTCTTGTAGGTCCCAACGGCGGCCACGATCCCCATGACTCCAGTTTCTCCGGCATCGACGGAATTCTGCACCAACACTGTGACTATTTATAAGTGCTATTTCTTAATTATCCACATAATTTTGATATCATTCATAATAATATCACAAAAATAATTTGACAATAGTGACAATCATTAAAACGATATTGTTAGAATTGAAAATAAGCTCGATGATTCTTAAAATCACGATTGGAACATGACTTCCATCTCCAACATTCAGGAATCTCTTGTTGTTTTTAAAATCTTTCTACTAACCTGAAGTCATTGCAACAATTTGTATGAACTTTCGACATCCAATATCTAGATAGTAGTGTCACAGATAGAGAAATCACAAGGTGTTATTATATAAGTACCTTATCCAGCAATTCTTTGCTGATTTCTCTTCCTTAGCCTGTTCGAATCAAGAGACACTGCTAGACTAGATTAACCTTAGACTCTTTTGTCAATTCGGACTCATTAGCCCAAGCATGACTTTCTTGCACCTTCTTTTTCTTTTCTCAAAGGATTGTTGTCCGACTGAAGATACATCTTCAGAGGTGCAAAAAGAACTCCTTCAATATTTGAAGGATTTTCTCCCACTGAGCATCAACAAATTTACAATTAAAATCATGTTCTTTGCTGCTCTCAAAACACAACACATAGAGATACAATCATTTGGCCACTTCTGATAAGTGTCTTTGATCGCATCATGTGTGTTGGATGTGGAAACTTCATATGCTGAATCCATAATTATATATAGGATCCATTCATACTCTAGAACAATTTGCAACTTTCGATACCATCTATCGAAGTTGGATCCTATAAATAAGTTACTATCAAATAGTGAATAGAGCAACAGACATCTAGCCATAACTGAAAGAAAAAATTCAAGACCTCTATACTTATGAATTGATTAAGCCTATAGATTTAGAGTTTAGTTTAAAAGTTCTCCTACTATTTTAGTCGAATTGGTAGCCTCTACCTCCAATCCGAAGAATTACTCTAATTCTTTAGCGGGTACTCAAATCCACACAGACTGCATATGAGCCCGACTTTGGCTGGCTCCCCCATGTACATCTATGGGTAGGTTCTTAACCAATTATTTCACCAAATAATTTTTAGTAATTGATTTAGCCCCAGATAACTTTTCAGTTGACTTTGATCTTCTTTGCAAGCCCTGGTTAGGTCCAACCTTTAACATAATCATACTTACGAATCTAACTATCAAATAATCAGGCTCAATTTTGGCCAGCTAATCTGACTACTTGACAGAGAGACTCGACTAAGTCATTATATTATGAATGATAATTTCAATAGCAAATGAACACCAGGCCTTTGGGTCTCCAATGATCATCATACTAATGGACCCATTATCATCCAACTTAATGAGAGGCTATGATCTAGTTATCCTCATAATTAGCTCATTTTAGAGACTTAATAATTTAGAGAATTTAATTTATGAGTCAAGAGAAGAGAACAGATCAACCAATAAACCACAATCCTTCCACTGACTTCACCAAGTCATTGAATTGGATTAAGGTCATACTGATTGAACTAGCATCTAAATCAGTCACACTAATCAACCTTAATGGCATGGGTCAACTCGAAGCACTTAGCGGTCTAATCAAGACATAATTCATCAAATTGACCAGATAAGTGAGATCGGTGGGAGGGTCTGCTAAACTTGCCTTAGACACCATCTAAATCACCAGGTAAGTTACTCCTAATTAAAAACCATCGGTCAAAATGCCAAACTTATTTTAGATACCAATTGGTTAATTAGTTTTGATTTGACCAACCCAATAATTTGGGTTCAACCACTAAACTACAATCAAGATCAATTTGGTCTAATCAAAGATATGGACTTGACCATCTACAACTATTGTACTAGAAAAATCCTGATTAATCTAATTCAATATTTGGTTAGATGTAATCAATTTCTCTACATGGTCAATCAATTCTTTGATTCTAACCTTAAGTCTAACTCAATTAAAGAGAAGGACTTGATTTGAGCTAACCCATGCCCCCATGTTTTATGCAATGTCATTAGATCTTTAATTCATAATTTTAGATCTAATCAAATCTACACTTAATTCTCAAATAAATTTTAGCATTAACATGGGTTAAGGTTTAGGTTTGAAATAATTTTAATCTTTTCATTTTGTAAACAATTTATAATAAATATTATGCAAAGATTTTTTATTTTGAAATTAGATCAACTCAATCAACATTGAGCCGACTACCTCAAAGAGTTTTAAATCTGAAAAAATCTTGCATGACACTAAAATAAAATCAATCCTAAACACCTTTTAGATCATATCTAAAATTTTTATAATTTGAGATTTTATTTTTTTATGATTAAAATAATTTTAATCAAATAGATTAGATGTCTTACATTTCATACAACTTTGTATCACATACAATAAACCTAGGGTTTCAAAATCTAGGATTTTGTAGAGAAGTAAGTTCGTCCTTTCATATTCTTCTCCATAGGATTTAATCATATGACATCCTTATACATAATAAGAGCATCCCATCGAATGGAAAGAAAGGATCTTTAAACCCTTCTTGCTCCTATGATCAGACGGCCTGGTGATCAACTCAATTCAAGTACTTACAAATTGGATCATCTAATCTAATCACATATTATATATGCATGAATTTAGATCTAATTTAAATTATATGAGATCTGATTAAAATTTTAGATCACATCTAAATCAGATCATAAACATCACATGCATGATATAAAATTAGATTTTTTCAAGGATCAGCACAAACTAGGACAACCTTTCATTGTAAGGGATAGACCCTACAGCAGAACAATCTTATGTCAGTTTGTACGATCAACCATTAATTAAATTTAAATCAAAATATCATATATCAGATCTAAATAAAACTAAAATTTAGATTTAATATGCACATAAATTATGTCATAACGAACCTAGGCTCTGATACCACTGTTGAAAAATGTAGGCGATTACATGCATGTATTTCGAAACTTTTTTGAATAAATTATAGTGGAAGATAATTAGATTAATCAAATTAATCTAACATGCATATGATCTAATTATCAAATCAACCTACTCTAGGATCTATGACTTATCATGTTGCATATAAAATATGAAAAAGATTGAAAATAAAATCAGTATGCAGGCATGTGAGCAGTAGATCACATCTACTTCTAATCTGAGTTCAGAACTCGATACTTGAGCATGGGTCGACAATCACCACTACTGAAAGATATGGTAAAGATGATCCTTGCTAGTTGCTCACAGCAGTACATGCGTTCGATCTCTATGGAAAGTCCACTCAAAGCTCCGATCTGATCGATCTTCTCGGGAGTGCTAGCTCGTGCGAAGACCTTCTTCTTGCCTGATCTAGATCTTTTCTTCAAATTTTTAAAATTTTTTTAGAGATTGAAGATGGACTTCTAGAAGAGATGAAGAGGTGAAATAAAGATAGCAAGAAAAATTATTTTTTTCTTATTTTTTCTCTCCTCTTAAATCCTGAGGAACAAACTTTGGAAAAATAGATTTTCTGCACACCCCAAGAGAAAGGACTCTCCTCTTCTTTTTCATGTCATGAACCCATGCCCAACTCCTTTCAACATGAAGGCCACCCTCTCAGGTCTCTTACATGTACAAGAATGAAATAAAACTCCTTTTATTTCAATGTATAAGGAGGTTGGATGAAGAGTCCTAAAGATCATGGACTCTTGATGTGTTGTCGCCCCTACTCAAAAGTTCATGCCAAAACATGCCAAAAGAAATATGGGACACCCCTTCCCATATTTTTTTATGGTAAATTAGTTCTCCAACTGATCTTTCATGAAAAACCTCCCCAAAATGTTGTACATATAAAGAAAAAAAAATAAGTTGGCATGGAGAGGTTGATTTGGATTAGAACAGACTCTCTTGATAAGGTATATTTTGAAATCCAATTTCAAAATCCTCCTTTTATCAAAACCAAATCAGATTTGGACATAGATAGAGAGGGAGAAGAACTCTATAGTGTGAAAAAATCTTACACAAAAACTATTTGTGCATGGAGATAGATGGCATACAAAGTTGGTTGGCGCAAGGGAGAAGAGTCCTATTCCAATAAGGACTCTTTATTTTCTTATTTGAATTCAAACCAAATCACATCTAGTTTAGCCCAAATAAAGTAGATGAAATCCAATCTAATTAGTTTCATAAATATTAAATCATATCCTAATCAAATTAAAAATTGATTGAACAAAAATTCTGATCAAATCAGGGATAATTCTTCCTTAGCGATTAGGTCATCTCATAACCTAACCAGGTCAAACCTAATTGAATCCAATTCAATTAGATTTTATTTAATCTTCTTTACTCAATCAAATTAAGATAGTTAGTATTTTAATTATTAATTAATCTTTTATTAATTCACTAACACTTAGTGAATAAATTTATTATAATTTTTGCATAAGGTTAATCATCAATCGAATTGACGATTAAGCCCTTGAACGATTCTCAATCATTGATCAACCACATGATCAGTTAGAAACTTCATTTGAGTGTGACCCCATAGGTTCGAACCTAAGTCGGTGGCACAGAAATAACTTTCTGAATCAATCGATGTAACCATCTAGCAATAGTGACTCGATGTCTGGATAGGTCAAATGAAGGTAAAGCAACATTCAAGAACCTATTGGTGTATGGTTACCATATAATTCATCCCTTTGACTCTAATGCTCGAGGATGACTTAAGATTTAACTGTCAATTCTAGGTAAGTCATCCATTTTATATTTCAATCTTTTTCAAATCTATCTTATGGATTATTCGAGCTCAGGTTTTGCTAAATTGAAATACATTGATACATTAACTCCTACTAATTTGGAGGAGTCAATCTCATCTTGACTCACGAACTGACTTAACAAGTACTTGACTACATCCAAAAACCTTCTATCACTGAATTATAAACTCAGATAGTCCGACACCAAAGTATAGTGAGCTGCTTGCAAGTCACCATGGTGATCTCAGGTCGGAGGGATACTTATATCCTTGCCCTTCACGAGCTACACTTGATAGTAGAATGCTCTGCAGTTGATCACGTTCAGTGATGATGTACTTCTACATCTCATCTGCATACTATACCAGTATCTTCACACCATTTGGTTACGAGGATAATCAATGCATTGACGCACAATGACCTATACTTGATATCGTTATCATCCTAGTAATAGCATATCGTTTGGTTACGAACCAATTTAAGGACTATGTGATAAATTTTCTTTTATCAATCAAAGTAGTCTTAAGAATTTTATCACAATATAGGAGTTCATTATACGATGTAACTTGTGATGAAAAAAGCCAAATAATTTTTATTATTGATCAATTTATATATATTTATAATTAACATAATCATCAAATGATTGACTTTAGAACATATTTTTCAACAAAATCTCCTCAAAATGTCACACATATAAGGAGAAAAAAAAATAAGTTGGCAGCAAAGTTTTAGAGATAATGTCAAATATTATCTATATGGTATCCAATTTCAAATTAGATTTGAACATACCATTTAAAACTTGATCCTACCCAAATTTGGACATGAGATAGAGAAGGAAAATGACTCTTTGGCATGAAGAAATCTTACACAAAATTTTTTTGTGTGTGAGGGTAAATGGCATCAAAGTGGGAGGTGCATGGGAGAAGAGTCTTATTCCAATAAGGACTCTTAATTTTCTTATTTTAATCCAAACCAAATCACATCTGATTTAGTCCAAATAAAATATATGTAACCCAATCTAGTTAGATTCATAAATTTTTAATTAAATTCAAATCAAATTAAAAATTGATTGAACTAAAGTCCTGATCAAATAAAGGATGATTCTCTCTTCGCGATTAGATCATCTCATAACCTAATCGGGTTAAATCTAATTGAATCTAATTCATTTAAATTTTATTTAATCCTCTTTTCTCAGTCAAATTAAGCTAATCAGTAATCTAATTACTAATTAATCTTTTATTAATTCACTAACACTTGATGAATTAATTTACTGTAACTTTTGTATAAGGTTAACAATCAATCAAATTGACGATCAAGTCCTTGAACGATTCTTAATCATTGATCAGCCCCATGATCTATCAGAAATATTTTTTGAATGTGACCCCATAGGTTCAAACTTAAGCCGGTAGTACAGGAATAACTTTCTAAATCAATCGATGTAACTATCTAGCAATAATGACCCAACATCTGGATAGGTCGAATGAAGGTGAAGCAACATTCAAGAATCTATTGGCATATGGTTACCGTATAATTCATCTCTTTGATCCTAATGCTCAAGGATGATCTAAGATTTAACTGTCAATCTTAGATAAATCATCCATATTATATTTCAACCTTTCATATCCATCACATGGATTATCCAAATTCAGGTTCTGCTAAATTGAAATACATTGATACATTACCTCTTACTAATTTTGAGGGGTCAATCCCATCTTGACTTTCGCACCGACTTGACAAGTACTTGTCTATACCTAGAAACATTCCATGACTAATTTAAAACTTAGTTAATTTGATACTAAAGTACAGTGAGTTGCTTGTAAGTCACTGTAGTGATCTCAGATTAGAGGGACACTTATACCCATACCCTTCGCGAGCAACCCTTGACAGCGGAGTACTTTGTAGTTGGTCATATTCAGTGATGATATACTTCTAAATCTTGAAACAATAGTACTCCACAAGCCAATCACATGAATAATGTAAAGAGATTTTTTTATATTTTTTTCTGTTCATTTGCATGATATTAGTTATTTTATTCATAAGGTATTATGTTTTATCATTTGCTGTATCATATTTTTTATGATTATAATAAACCCCATAGATTAGAATAGTAATTTTAGGACCATGATGAGATCATGCTAGTGAGATCTAAAATCTTGATAGCCCCAATCTAAAATAGTTTTAGTCATTGGATCATCGAGTCAGAGATCGATGATATCAATAAGACTAGTACATCTTATGTATGGTGAGGGAAAGGGTGATTAATCTCACAATCACTTGGATGGTGATACTAATACAAAGATGTAGGTGCTCATTAGAGAATGAGTTCACTGAACTAACCCATTACAGCTTGTCGACAGATGGTTCTCCAGTGGGAGTGATGCAAGTGATCTTTCGACCTAAGATCACCATGGTACCTTCTGTTTATGGATCTTTACTTTAGTTTATTCCCAAGCATGCCACTTTGAGATGTGTGTGAGATATTCTGGGTATGGTGAGGTGTGCACAAAGGTTGTTAGTGGTCAATAAGGAATCGATCACTCTTTGTAGGAGGATAGAACATCCTATGTGATCTCAAAGGATGATGACTCTGAGAGTCTTTGGCCAGAGCAGGAATGAACAATAGAAAAAAATTTTACTAGTTCATCAATCAAGTCATCATTATCAGATCGAGATATATATGGATAGATATTTAGGCTTGATATTTTTTCATGCTCATGGCCTATCTAAAATATTGTGTGATCGAAGGATTAAATTGTATGGTAACTCACCACGGAAGGATAATTTTGATATTTCTATCAAATTTTAAATCTTCTGTATAGTTATGACATATTGCTAGACGTCAATATTAACTTATGAACTCATCAAAATTAAAAGAGTTTAATTTAAAAATTAATTACAAAGAGTCTTAGTTGATTGGGACTCTTGAGCTGACCTAATCTGATCGGATTAGGATTACGGCGAGAGTCAAGGTCCACTACTGGCTAGATTTGGAACCCAATAGGTCACACACAAAAAAGATTCGATGTTGATCCAGTCTATTTGGATTTATTATAAATCCAATGGGTTAATTAAATAACTAGCACATGAATTAACCCAAGCTTCCAATTGGGTTCAGTGCAAAGGTATTTGTGCTAACCCTTGACTTGTTGCCTTACCCTAATATGATCAAATTTGAATATATAATTAAATAAGTCACTTATCTGATTTTTATGGAAGAGTTTCATAAGAAATTAGCTACCTCCATGCCAAACCCCACGCATAAAATTATGGCACACCCTATTTAATTTAGGCATTAAGAAGAGGAGTCCTTTTATACTCCTCTTAAATTTCTTACCAATTTCCACATGTCCCTTTATTTTTGTGCCATCAGATGGTGTCCTGGGATATGTGGGTGTGGAAGAGAAGGAGGAGTCCTCTAAGAAGGAACTCCATGCAAAAAATTGATGGGACGCCCATTCATTTGTGCGATGAGAAAAGGAAGAGTCCAATTCTCTTTAAACTCTTAACTTCTTTCCTTTATCTTCTCTTATTCCATGTTAATTCCTAAGGCATGGCAACATTAGATGGTGCTTTGGGTTATGTGTGTAGAGGAGAGTCCTTCTGTAGATTAAAAACTCAACCAACTCCCTTATTAGGAATTAAATCATCGATGCATATGTTGAATGCCAAATGTTGGAGTCTCTTGGAGGTGCCCCTTCCTTCTTATATAAAGGGGGTGTGTCCTAGGAGGAAAAAAATGAAAAATTTTTTGATGGTTAGATGTGGAAATGAAGAGAAAAAGATAGAAAAAAATCTAAAAAAATAGACAAAAAAAAGAAAGAAAAATGGTAAGGAAGGGAAGAAGAAAATGGAAAGCATGTGATGCTTGTCCTAAAATCAGATTGTTCAAGTGTTGAACATCCAATCTGATTTTTGTGTGGTGAGATCATTTACAAAATGATTCTTAGAGTAGTCCTAGTAGAGATCTCAAAGGTATACAAGTAGTGGTACAACCTGTTCTTGCAAAGGATGATCGATAGTGAACTTGCGAAGAAGGCTGCAGCACTACGTCGAATTGGAAAAAGCCCTAATCAGTCCTGTGTGGATCACCGTTGGAGGGCTTCTACTTTAGAGTCTTGTGGAGATCTCATGATTATCAGATCATCATCCTCATATTGGTATATAGCTTTTGATCTCTTCTTGTTATACAAGCTTATGTTGTTTGATTGTAATCATCAAGGTGTTCCTAAGGTTTTGTGTTTCGGTAGTCATGTTTAATTATTAAACTTATTTTCAATAGTTAAATACATGTAAAAATTTTTAAAATTTATATTTTACTATGTCATCAGAATCTAACAGTGGTATCAGAGCCACCCCTAATTGATTCAATCAAATATCATGTTATTACTATGATATGGATTAGATCCAGTTCAGATTATGTCAAAATCAGATTTTTTGATTGATGTTTAGTTGATATTTTTGATGCATCTTTTGTTAATGATAAAATATTATCAATCCATGATCATACTTGGATATAAGTTTCCATGATCTTTAGATTTGTGTGACAATTTTATGTTAGATCTCACAATCTAATTTTTGATGGAACTATAAATTTAGTACATGTGATGCACGAAGCCTTGGAATGATACATTTGATTTATATTGCCAAGACTTTTGGTTTTTTTGCATTTGATGCATTTACCTAAGATCCAAAGACCAACCACCATGTTATGGGGCACTCACCATTGTGGGTCTTCCATCTTGATTATTGTCCAAGGTATGTGTGGAGCCAAAAAATTTTAATCATGAAAAGGATGCCTCAAACATGGATTAGGACTTTTGCCGATGGATTTATATAACTATAATTCATTGATCTAGTGTGATTAGAATTAATGATTATATATTAAATAAAATTTATAGTTTTAATTTGATTAAAAATTATATTTAATTTAGATTGATCAAATTATCATTTACCTAATTTGATTAGGGTTTGAGTCATGGTTGTCTGAATCTATGCTAACCTAATTGATTTAGGTTAACCTAAGAATTGGTCAACTCATCTTAAAAAGATGACAAATGATTGACTTAAAATTAAAAATTGAATCAAGTGTTGAACTCGAATCAAAAACCCTAGATGGATCCTATGCCCATATATTTAAACATTTTCATTGGCACATTTTTTGAATGATATCATAATTAAAATAACATAAGTTGTTTGTTATCATGTTTTATAATTGTTATAAAATGCATGTTGAGTGGTTATAGACTATGGTACATCCATGTGATGGATGTATGCATGAATGCTTCTCTATTGGCTAATTATATAAATACATCTGGAAGAGTTGCAATAGGGGCTGAGTGCCCCTGATGCATTGTATTATCAGCCATATCTTTTTTTTGTATGTTTCCAACTATTGATTGAGATTTTTATATACTAATGTAAAATTATAAAAAAAAAATTATTTAAAAATATATAAAAATTATTTCTTTCTATTTTCAGATAAAGATCGAGTATTCATGGTAGTCTTCATGAAGATGAAGACTTGACTACTAGTCATTTGTAGAACAGAGGTGCATTAAGATTGAGATGGTTTAATCTATGATGCACCTAGGGTTAGACCCATAAACCATTCTATGGCTCGGATGATTTTTTAAAAATTCATAACCATTAGATTTTTTTTATATGCTCTTACTTGCTGGTAGTTAAAATTAAAATTTAAATTGCATATGATGCATGCATATATGTTTTAGATATGTATGAGACTTAAGTCTCTCATTTAAATTATATTAAGTCATAATCATGAAGTGTTGAGAATACTACCCATGCCTTCCTTCATGCTAAACCAGTATTATGTCAAGAAACATAGTAGGCTTGCTGTGGGAACTGATTTGATGCTATCTTGATGCATAATAAAGCTAATGGTACTTAGCTCATACTAAGTCAATAGAGTATATTAAAAACTATAGTGAGTTTGTTGTGCTATCCATAATACTTGCTATAGGGATTGATATGATGTTGACTAAGTGACGCTTATGGCATATTTTGGTAATGTTGCTTTATTGTGCTATCCACAAGGATAGTATTATTCAGATATGACCATATAAGATTGAAGGATATGATTTGACTAAGATACTACAGTTTGTTGTGCTATCCACAAGGTTATAACTATTTTAGAGATAAAAGTTACGTTGAGAGTTGCATGAGATACAATTGGTAAAGAATTACCTACTCTTGAACTCATAGGAGCTTGTTGTGCTATCCCTAAGACTTTTTATGAGAAATTAGGATCTCAACCCTACTAAGAAACTAGATGATAGGTTTTTTCATTTTTCATACTTGAGGGCTATGAAATTCGTTAAAATAGTGGGAGACACATTTAGATAAAAATCTCATCTAAATTGTGCATGTCATCATGAGTAGTCCTTTTATATTCTTATATATTCATCTACATCTTCACTATCACTGCATGGTATATTTGATATTTTTAAATTGATCGAACTTCATGGACTAGTTGAGGAATCTGAAAATAGTTCTCACATGGGGGAAAGTCCCCTATTCTCTTGATTTTGATTTGTTCGGAGATGATACTATAAAGAAGAAAAAATCATATATGCGATATGGAGTGATGACAGTATGACTATCAAAGTGTATCCTGATTGACTTAATCATGAGATTAAGTTATTATCATGGATGGTGAGTTAATCCAAGATTTGATCCTGCTAATTCTGCTGAATTTTTTTTTTAGTATTTCTTAAGAGAAGAAGTTGAAGATTGTCTTTGCCATGGGTATCTATTTTCATTACAACAATGATGAGCATTAGAGATAAATTACAAGAGTTGTCTTGCAAGTGTAAAGCAGTAGCAAGATGCAAAAATTGCATCTACTAAAGGTTTGTATATGATACAAACTAATTTGTCATAGAGTATTTCAGCTTCAGTATTTTGGGTATGTGATACCTTATATAAGTTCCACTTATGTAAAGCATTACTGGACCTATAAAGCTGCAGAAAGGTGGCTACATGCTTTTTGACGATGATGGACAGTCCATTCAAGTTAAAAGTTGAAGGAATCTACTTTTATGTGTAACCTTCTAGCAAGGTTTAGAAACTAATAGACCATTGTTAAATATCTAAATTTATCAGAAATATTATTTTAATTCTTTTGTTATTATAGCATGATTTTGAAATTAATGTTGTTGGGTATAAAATACCCCCCAGCTGAAGTTCGGGCCAGGAGTGACCCTCCAGGGATTCTACCGACGTCCGACCTTCGATGACATCTTTCCGAACCTCTCCGACGGCCGAGCCTCCGCAACATTCCCAAGTTCTGCCGATGGATAAACCCCTACCAGTGTCAACCGGATTCTCCACGATGGACGGACTCCATCCAAGTTTTTACGATGGTTGACCACCTTCTAGACTTCGTTCGGACTCCTACGGGAGCTGGACCCCTTCCCCGAACTCCAACTGCAGGCAGACTTCGTCCGGACTCCTACAAGAGCCAGACCTCTTCCCCAAACTCCAACTGCAGGTAGACTTCGTCCGGACTCCTACGGGAGCCGGACCTCTTCCCCGAACTCCAACTGCAGGTAGACTTCGTCCGGGCTCCTACGGGAGCCGGACCTCTTCCCTGAACTCCTGTTGCAGGTAGACCTCATCCGAACTCCTACAAGGGTCAGACTCCGAGCTTCTACTGCAAGCGACCCACTCTGAGCTTCTGCTACAAACGATCTACTTCAAATTTCTGCCACGAGCGATCCGTGCCGGATTTCCACTGTAAGCCTTCACCCGAGCTTCCATTATGGATGAATTCCTTCCAGATTTCTATTGCAGACAGGCCTCGATCGAGATTCTCCGACGAATGATCCCCGTCCAGGCTTCTATGGAGATCGGACTCTGATCGAACTTCTATAGCGGACAAATTTTGGGCTTATGGAATCCAGCAGCTGGACCCCTCCAGCGGATGAACCTCTCCAGCACCATCCGACATCCATCGTCGATCGACCCTCTGTCAAATTCTGTGCGAAACCAGACTGCGTCTGCGAAAAGCCTCTGACCGAGCTCCTACGTCAAGTGGCCCTCGCCTGCAGCCTCAACACCCAAGGCATCCAATGGTAGAAGGTTCGCCAGCAACATCTGAGCTCCTCTCAGATGGATAGCTACCTCTCTCTGCCAGGCACCTCAATCGAGCTTCGGCCGACAGGCCTGGACCCTCTGGCAGGCCACAGTAACGGCCATGACTCTGCTCCACTTCCTGCGACAGATACCGTGCGGCTCCATCATTCCCTGGCAGGCCACAATAATGGCCACGACTCTGCTCCACTTCCTACGACGGATACCGCATGGCCCCTCCACTCTCTGGCAAGTCGCGACAACGGACACCGCTCCACTCCCCGCAACAGATTCCACGTGGCAGGTCACGGTGATGGCCACCACCTCAACCGAGCTTCGACCGATAGGCCTGGACCCCCTGGCAGGCCACAGTAGTGGCCACGACTCTGCTCCACTTCCTGCAACAGATACCGTGCAGCTCCATCACTCCCTGGCAGGCCACAATAATGGCCACAACTCTGCTCCACTTCCTGTGATGGATACCGCGTGGCCCCTCCACTCTCTGGCAAGTCGCAACAACGGACGTCGCTCCACTCCCCGCAACAGACTCCATGTGGCAGGTCACGGTGATGGCCACGATTTCACTCCACTACTCTTCATAACAAACTCCTCCTGGCCCCGAACGGCCCACTGCCAGACGGTTACAAACATTGCTATCAGTCTATTGCACTCTCCACCTATAAAAAGGGGACCCCAGATACGTTATTCTCTAAGCTCTAATTTCTATCTCAAAACTCTACTAAAATTTTCGTTCGAGCACTCCATTCTTGTTGAGGCAGAGAACTGACTTGAACATCGGAGGGTCTTGCCGGAGCACCCCCAACTCCGGTTTAGACTTCCCTTGCAGGTCCCGACGGTGACCGCGGCTCCCTCGACTCCAGCTTCTCCGATGCCGACGGATTTTTGCACCAACAAATATTAAAGAGCAAATGTTGCTCTTCCTTTGATAAATTTTATGGCTATAAATCTATGATAATGGTCTTATGTTTCAATCACTCAATGACGTTCTTCATGTTGATGAGAACAAGAAAAGAATATGTGATGGTCACATATCTCTGGCATTGCCAATTTAGCCATTTTTTTGAGTCAAAGATAAACAAATAATACAAAGAAAAGTTTTTTGTTTGTATGATTTTGAATCATATAGAATCAAAATGAGCAACCTCACATGCTAAAAAAGAAGTCCCACATCCTCTCTTCCTCTCCCTTTCTCTTCCCTTGGATGTCCCACACCTCCTTTCTCTTACGATGCGCATCCCAAGGAGTCCCACGCCCAAAGACTGTTGGGTGCCTCTTTCTTACTGGTTTCTAGCATCTGATAGTAGCATATAGCAAGAAAAAAATTTTAGAGAAGAGAAGAAGAAAAAGATCAAGGAAAGAGATCAAGTGTTGATCGCGATCCAGGTTTCGTTCAGATTCAGTAGGCTGAATTTTTGAAGAAAAAAATTTAAATTAAAGAAGACTGTTCCAGACTGATCCCAAGTGGATACTTGTAGAGGCTGGATACTTGTGTGGCTAAGAGAGAATCTCTTCTCTTCCAAATCTAGACTCGAAGAAAAGGATTGTAAAACAGGTATGTGATTTGATCGCAATCTGAATTTCAACATACATCAATTTCAGTATATGAAATAGATCCATGTGGTTTTATATTTTTATGCATGCATAATTTAGATTAAAAATATTTTAATCTTATTCTCTACTAGGGTGTTTAGAAAATAAAATTTTTGAAACACATATGCATGCACCAAACTTTGAATTCTAATAGTGTATCAGAGCCATAGATTTTCATATGCTGAATTTTGATATATATATTTTTGTAAAGATTTTAAAATCAGATTTTTTTTGATACATGAGATGTATTGATAGATCTTCTAATCTAAAATTTGATTTTGGATTTAATTTTAGAACATATAGTCGGTACATAATTGTATGCATAGATCTGAATTTTGACCTAGAAAGAGTTCTAGTTCATGTTCATGTTATATATAGATGCATGCATAAAATCTAAAATTTTTATGTGATCTAAATTTTGATTCATATATGTGATATATGATTGTATATTTAGATCATAAATTTACTTTTAATCTGATTCATGATTAGTATATGAGATATATGATATCATGCTTAGATCTGAAATTTTGTTCAGATCTAATTTTACATGCATATATATGATATATGTTTGTGTGTTAAATCTGAAAATTATTTTTATATTTTAAAATTTATTTTTATGTAAAGAATTTAGATCTAAAATATGATTTTAGAATCTAAAATTTATGTTTGTGCATGAGGGTTTTGGTCATGGGAAAATCATTAATTAGGTCATGTAATAGGATTGCATTTAAGGTTTTTGATTTGAGTCATAAGGGTTTAATTCGATTAAGTATTAATCAAATCAAGTCAAGTATTGATTAGGATCAGATCAATTAAGTTAATGATCATACAATTATTGTTGATCAAATCGATTAAACCCCATATGTAGAATTTATTAACCTAAGGACCTAATTTGGCTCGTTGGTTTGAGTCTGATTCATTTGAGCTAACCAATTTTGATCAATCGACCTATTGGTGTCTAAAGTAAGTTAATGAGATATGGTTATTTAATTAGTTTTGTAAGCTGACCTAGCCAATTTATTGATGTCTAAGAAAGGCAATGGGGGGACCCCCACCATTCTTCGTTTATCTGGCCAATTTGGAAGATTGGGTCTTGAATTAGGTTGCTTAGTGGTTTGGTTTAGCCCATACCAGTTAGATCGATCATTTGATAATTGATTAGATGAGATCTAAATCTAAACCTCTCCATAAATATTAAGTCCATAGGTCTTCCACCGTTGTAGATGTGCGGGCATGCTACCGACATTGATTGCTCTTGGCTGGTTATAGTGGTTCAGTTGCATCGAGAATACGCATCCACTCTATTGGCAAATAGTTACTGCAGGGTAAGGATGGGGTTGGGCCCAATAACTATTAGATGAGGGATCCAATGACGGCTTTGCATCTGCTTGTGAATGGTGGGTTGGGCTTAACTAAGAAGGGTCAGCAATAACTGTTAGGTGAGCCCACATGACTTAGAGACCAAGTCATTGCAACATGCTTAGAGAAGCATCTGGGCAAAGAGTTGCCTACGCATCGGTGTGCATGTTACCAATAACTATTAGGTGAGGTGCATGTCATCGGTGGAACCGCAGCACCCACTAAAAATCTTTCATTACATTAGGGTTTTCATTTCTTTCCCAGGGAGTGGAGGGATCCAATAAATTAGTGGGAGCCATTATTTGCATCTTAAAGTCTCTAGAAGCAAATATAAATATTAAGTACAAAAGTCTAATTTGAATCTCTATTCTCGCAGTTAAACCATCATGTCAGCCTCAAACCCCTAGCCTGTATCCTTGAAACCTATCATTTGACTGGTAATAATTTCAAAGATTGGCTCAAAAATTTTAAGATTGTTCTGACCTCAGAAAAGTTTAGCCATGTTCTCGATCAGGATCCCATAGTGTAACCAAACCATTCTACTACTGAGCAAAGAGCTGCTTTCGAGAAGTGGATGGATGAAGACAGTCGGGTCAAGTGCTATGTGCTGGTATCCATGTCAAATGAGTTGCATAGCCAGCACAAGCATATGTCCACTGTCCGGGCCAGATCACTCACCTATAAGAGTTGTATGGTGAGCAAAGCTATACTGCGCGCTTTGAAGTGTCCAAGAGACTCTTCAATCTGAAGATGTGCGAGGCATAGTCTGTTTATGAGCACTGTATGATAGTGATCAAGGATATTGAGGAGCTTGAAAAGCTCAGGCTAGAAATACAAAAGGAATTACAGATAGATCTGATCTTTCAATTTCTTACCAATTCATATAGTCAATTCATTATGAATTTTTATATGAACAAACTTGACTGCACTATTTCCGAACTCGTCAACATGTTGGTCACTACAGAGGGCATCTTGAAGAGTTCAAGGGGTACTGTTCTCACTATGGAGTAGACTTCTTCCAAAAGAAAATCTATAAGAAGAAAGAAGGTTAAATCTATCAAGAAGTAGAAGAAAGAGAGCAAGCTAAAGAAAGATGGTCCAAAGGTGGCTAAAGTAAAACAAAAGTATTTCCACTGTCATGCTGAAGGTCACTGGAGGAGGAACTGTCCTAAATATTTGGAGAACCTAAAGATCAAAAAGGGTGATAAATCTTCTGAAGGTATGCTTGTAATTGAATCTAACCTTATAGCTTCTTTTACTTCTAATTGGGTATTTTGACTCCTGATCGAAGAGTCCTAAACCAGTGGGACTTTTGACCCCGGTACCCAAAATATGTGGAATTCATGATCAGAGAATCGTGATTCTCGATCATAGAATCTCAGACATGAAAGACTCTTCACCAGCTATCAGATCAGATAGAAACCTCTAATGTGTGTGACCCCATAGGTTCGAACCTAAGCCGGTAGCACAGAAACCAATTCCTGTACTAATCGAAGTGACCATCTAGCAATGGTATCCGACGATCGGATAGGTCGAATGGTCGCAATCGCAACACTCAGAACCTACGTGAATATGATTACTATATAATTCATCCTTTTGACCTCTGTGTTTAGGACCACTCAGGGTTAAACTGTCAACCTTGATTAGATCATCCGAATCATGCTCAACTCAAACAGTCCTATGACTCCTCACAAAGACTATCCTGGCCAAGGTTTTGCTAAATTGAAACATGACTGTACATAGCTCCTAAACTGGAGTGGTCAATCCCATCTTGACACACGCACTGACAATTCAAGTACTTGACTACACCCAGCAGCCTTCCATCACTGAATTAGAAATTCGGGTAGTCCAGTGCCTAAGTGCAGTGAGTTGCTTGCAAGTCACTGTGGCGGTCTCAGGTCGGAGGGATATTTATACCCATATTTCATCGGAGCAAATCTTGACAGCAGAAATAGCTCCGAAGTTGGTCACGTTCATTGCAGATATACCCTTACATCTCACCTGTATGCCATACCAGTATCTCCACACTCATTGGTTAAGAGGACAACCAACCTATATGGCACACAACGACCTATGCTTGATAAACGTTGTCGTCTTTGGTAACAACGTATCATTTGGTCGTAAACAGATTTAAGGACTAAGCGACAAATCTTCCTTTGTCGAGTCTAAATAGTCCTAAGGACTTCACCACAACATAGAAGTTCATTAGAAGATGAAATATTTTGTGATGAAAAATATCAAAATAATTTTTATTAATTCATAATTCATGTACATATACAAAAATGAGCACAACCGTCAACAGACTGATGATTGGCTTTGGGACACTATTCCTAATACACACAACAAAGGGATTAAGTTTGAAATTAGCAATTGAGCTTATGAAGTGTCAATTGAGTTTAGAGAATCTCATTGGGTTCATGATAATCTTGCTAGCACATGGTTGGACCCAATTTCTCTTTTTATTAAGATTACTTATTTGATAAGATAATTCTAACTTAATTATCTGCTAATAATCTACATGAATAAGATTCATAGATCTCCAATTATTGGGTGTCTAAGGTTATAGATCATATAAATTAAGGGTGCAAATCTCTAATTAATTTTCTTGATAGTTATTCTTGGGTGCCACCTTGATTTGATCAAGTTGGGCATGTCCATTGATAAGAGGGCCTTTAGTTCTCTTATGGGGCATCTCCTAGGTGTGTTTTGGGGTATTTAATTATAAGTGCAAGGGCTCCAATTGTTGGCGCCTAAAAGGATTCCTAATCTAAGTTGAATAACTTAAGTTATAAGGATTCCTAATATAAGTAGGACTTGTATTATGAGATTGAATAGGATCTAATCCTTGTGCCTATTCAAAGGGACCTCTCCTAAGGTCCCTAGAGAATCAAAACTAGCAACCCCACATGCCAAAAGAGAAGTCCCACACCCTCTCTTCCTCTCCCTTTCTCTTCCCTTGGGCGTCCCACACCCCCTTTCTCTTGGGATGCGCATCCCAAGGAGTCCCATGCCCAAAAGCTGTTGGGTGCCTCTTCCTTGTTGGTTTCTAGCATTTGGTAGCAACACATAATAAGGAGAGAAATTTTAGAAAAGAGCAAAAGAAGAAGATCGAGGAAAGAGATCAAGTGTTGATCACGATCCAGACTTCGTTCAGATTCAGCAGGTTGAGTTTTTGGAGAAGAAAATTTAGATTAAAGATGGCTATTTCTGATTGATTTTGAATGGATACTCGTAGAGACTGAACACTTGTGCGGCTGAAAGAGAACCTCTTCTCTATCAGATCCAGATTTGAAAAGGATTGCAAAACAGGTATGTGATTTGATTACAATCTGAATTTCAGCATACATCAATTTCAGAATATGAAATAGATCCCTGTGGTTTTATGTTTTTATGCATGCATAATTTAGATTAAAAGTATTTTAATCTTGTTCTCTACTGTGGTGTTTAGAAAATAAAATTTTTGAAACACATATGTATGCACTAAACCCTGAATTCCAACAAATGTTTCAATCCATCGAAAAGGATTTCGATGATATTGTGAAGGAGATCACAATATATCTCACTACCAGATAGAATGGAACCTATGAGGTTACACATTAAGAGATTTAATCTTGAATTTACCAATTGAGCCTATGAAGTTCTAATTAGGTTAGGATTTATTGAAATCCTATTAGGTTTATGAGAACCATGTTAGCACATGATCAAACCTAATTCTTCTCGAGACTTCAATTTGATCAAGTCCATAGCCTTGAACCTAATCTAAATCTATTTGAGTTTAATTGGACTCTTAATTATAAGTCTAAGAGGATTTGATTAAGTCAATTAGTTGATATAATTATTTTAACATTATTTCTTCTTTATCTTCCAATTATCTCTAAGTGTGCATGTGGAATTGAAGGAAAGAGGGAGGCGCAATCTTCTCTTTTTGGCCAGACCAGGGGGTGCCAACCCCCTAGATTTGGAAAGTGGGGCTCACCCCCTTCTCATATGTGGCGTGGAGGAGACAGAGGTGGGGCAACACCCCTCTCTTATTTGGTTGGAAACCCTATTATGGGGCGCCAACAACTACCTAACAAGTATTCCTATGATGCCTCTTGTACATATTACAAGGGGCTGATTGTATGCCATTTATATCTGATTTTAATTAGTATAAATCAGATTAAAAAGGTAGAGGATTCTTACGAGATAAGGATCTATCTTTTTAAGATAATTGGGTTCCTAATATGTGTTAGGGAAGTATCTATATAAAGATTGGTCTCTAGGGTTTCTAGTTAATAAAATTTTTGGTCAACAAAATTTCTCTCTCCCTTCTCCACACCTCCTCTTCTCCCTCTCTTCCTTTCCATGCCCAAAAGTTGGGTGTCCCTTCTTCCACATGCCAAGAGGTAGTGCTTGGTGACTTAGAGATTGAAGATCGAGGAGAAGAAGAAGAAGGCTGCTAATCAAGGAGTTGATCCTACAGTTCAGATCAAGACGTTGATCAAAGTGTTCAAGGCTAAGATTTTTTATGGAAAGAAAAATCTTCTACGAAGAGAAATCAGTTCAAAATTGATCCCAATGGATACCCGTAGAAGCCGGATGCGTGTGCGGCTTGAGTATCTATGAATCTGTGATCATCAGAAGCGGTGAACATCTATCCGTGCCAAGGTAAAGAGATTTGATCTCATATTTATATCTAAATTTTAGATTGTATATATGTGTTATCTCCTGGTCTTGGGTAGGATTAGATTTGATCTATTGCATGTGGGGGTTAAAGGGTTTAACCCATTTATTTTTCGCTGTAGTTTTTACAGTTTTGAAATCTATATATGCTGCCTACCCAATTTTTTAATAGTGGTATCTGAGCCATAAATTTTTGAAAACACATATGATCTAACTTTTAGATTAGATCTAAAAGTTTTAATGATTTAAAATTAATTTTATGCTAATATAAGATTATCCTGGTATAGGATTTATCCTCTATATTGCCAAGATTGTCCTAGCACAAGATTGATCAATTTTGAATACTATTTTTAAAATAATTAAATCAAATCTTTTAGATCTAAAAATTAGCATATGTGATATGTTTAATTTGAGTTTCGATCTAAAATTTAAATGATTAAAATTTACATCAAACTGATATAAGGTTGTCCTGATATAGGGTTTACCCTCTATATTGTAAAGGTTGTTCTAGTTTGATGTGAATCAAATTTTGATAAGATATTTTTAAAAAATTTTAATTATTATTTTAGATATAATTTTATATATATTTAATATGTATAAATTTAATTTTAGATCTAAAATTTAATGTATATGTGATGCATATTTAATTTAGATCTGAAACTACATATATTTGATATATGAAACTAGGTTTAGATCTGAAACAGTTTCAAGATCATATGTCACTCATTGCATGCAATAAAATATAATCTAAAAATTATTTTTAGATCTGAAATTGTATTGTTGCATGTGGGTGTGGGATGAACAAATTAGGTCTAAATGATCAAACTACAATTAGGATCTAATTGATTAGATCAAGCTAGAACCTATTTTCGATTTTGAGCAGTTGGTTGAACCTAATCGATGGATGATTAGGATTAGATCAATGGGGCTCAAAGTTGAGTTTAGTTATAGTTGGTCGCATCGATTTATATTTTGATGTGAATTGATTGACTCAAGATCGAATTTGGCTCAGTGGTTCGAGCCTGTTTCAATAGATTAACTTGATCGATTCAAATCAACCAATTTGGTATCTCAGGCAAGTATTTAGATGGTGGTTATTTAATTGGTTCTATTATCTGACCTGGCCAATTCTGATTGATGTCTAAGGAAAGCAACAGGAGGACCCCCATGCATCTTAACTTACCTGGCCATCTTGGGAGATTCAGTTTCGTGTTAGGTTACTTGTTGACTCGAGTTCACCTATGCTGACTAGGATGGTTAGACATATTGATGTGCTGATTTGATTTAATCAGTCGGATGTCAGATCTACTGATTTAGAAGAGATCTAAACCCAAATTTTTTTATTAAATATTAAGTCTAAAGGTCTTCCATCATTGTAGATATTCAAGTGCCTTCTTGGCATTGATCATTCTCGGTTGGTTACAATGGTTCGATTGCATCAGGAAGGTACAATCACTATATTGACATTTGATGTCCCGAGACAGAGATAAGGTTGGGCCCAATAACTATTAGGTAAGGATCCTAATGACGGCATTACGTCCATTGATGAATGATGGGTCTGACTTAACTAAGAAATGTACCAATAACTGTTAGGTGAGGCCACAAGACTTAGAGATCAAGCCCATTGTATCTTGCTTAATAAAGCAATGGACAAAGTGTTGCCCACTCATTGGCCTGTACTCACCAATAACTGTTAGGTGAGGTGTGTATAGATTAATGAGACCGCAGTACCCACTTGAAATCAATCACGTATAGGTTTTCGTTTCTCCACCCAAGGAGCGTGGGAGATTCGAGAAAATAGCGGAAGCCTTTTGTTTATTTTTAAAGTTCCTAGAACAAACAATCTTATAAGTATAAAATCTAATTAGAAACTATTTTCTTTACAAATAACCATATTAAGTTCAAACCCCTTAGCCAGAATCCTCGATACAAATATGTTGACCAACATAAATTACAAAGACTGACTCCGAAATCTGAGAATTATTTTCAATTCCAAAAAACTCACATATGTCCTGGATCAAGAAGCGTCTGTGTTACCTACTCACACATCCACTAATCAACAAGCTGTACTTGAGAAGTGGATGGATGAAGATAACAAGACGAAGTGCTATATCTTAGCATCCATATCCAATGATCTTCAGCAATAGCTTGAAGATATGAGGACTGCCAAAGAAATGCTGGTTCACTTGTAAGAGTTGTATGGTGAACATAGTCGCACAGCTTGCTTTGAGGTCTCCTGAAAACTTTTCAGAGTGAAGATGCATGATGGGCAGTCTGTTAATGATCATTATTTGACAATAATCAAGGACATAGAAGAGCTTCAGAAGCTCAAAAAGAACATGGACAAGGAACTGTAGGTAGATCTGATCCTCCAGTCTCTTCATGATTCATATGGACAGTTCATCATGAACTACCATATAAATAAGATTGATGCTACTTTATCGAAGTTATTGAATATGCTGGTGACTACGAGGGCACCTTGAAGAGTTTAAGGGGCACAGTTCTAGCTGTAGAGTGGGCTTCCTCCAAAAAGAAGTCTTCTTTTAAGAAGAAGAAAAAGTCTGCGAAGAAGCAAAAGAACAAGGTCAAGCCCAAGAAACAAATTCTTAAGAAAGCCGATGATAAAAAAAAATATTTTCATTGCAATGTCGAAGGCCAATGGAGGAGGAACTGTCTGGCTTATCTGGCGACTGTCAAGAGCAGGAAGAAGGATGGACCTTTTGAAGGGACGTCTGAAATACTCATTATTGAAACTAATCTAATTATTTTCTCTTCTTCTAGCTGGATTCTTGATTCTGGTTCAAGTGCTTATTTGTGCACTTCAATAAAGGGTCTCGCAGAAGTTAGGGGGCTGAGAGAAGGCGAGATCACTCTTCGAATCAACAATGGAGCAAGGGTTGCTGCTGTGGCCGTCAGAACCTACCCTCTTCAACTACCGTTAGGATTTAGTTTGCTTTTAAAAAATTGTTACTATGTACCTATAGCTAGTAGAAATTTGATTTCTGTCTCTGTACTGGCATAGGATAATTATAATTTTTATTTCAATAAAGACATGTATTCTATTTATTTTGAAAATAAACTTGTAGCATGTGCTTTCTTGATTAACGGTCTTTACCATTTGTATACCGATGCAAGTGTAAATATTAACAAGCAAATAGTGAATGTCATAGTGTCTAAGAGATCAAGAGATATGATCAACTAAAAATATCTGTGGCACCTTAGGCTAGGCCATATTGAAGAAGACAGACTCAACAAACTAGAAAAAGATGGTCTTCTTGGACCATTGTCTTTCGAGTCTTATCCGATCTGTGAATAATATTTTTAAGAAAAAATGGCCAAGCTGCCCTTTGTGGGATAAAGAGAAAGGTCCACTGAGATATTAGCCTTGGTATACACTGATGTGTGTGGTCCATTTAATGTACAACTCAGGAGTAGCTATATCTACTTCATAACCTTTATCGATAATTTTTCACAGTATGGATTTATGTATTTGATACATCGAAAGTTTGAAGCCTTTGAAAAGTTCATAGAGTTCAGGCATGAAGTAGAAAAATAGATCAAAAAACCCATAAAGGTTCTTCGATCAGATCAAGGAGGGGAATACCTTAGTGGAAAATTTTGGATCTATCTCAAAGATAATGGCATAGTCTCATAGTGGACACCTCTAAAGACACCTCAGCTCAACGGAGTATCTGAAAGGAGAATCGAATCTTATTAGATATGGTTTCATTCCTGATGAGCTTCACAAATCTTCCTAACTTCCTCTGGGGACATGCTTTGCTTACTGCGATTCATCTTTTGAATTGGATTCCCTCTAAATCCATTCTTACCATACCATGTGAATTATGGTATGGTAAGAAGCCAACTCTTGGGTATCTCAAGATTTGGAGACGTTCGGTTCATGTCAAGCTACAGCAGGTAGATAAGTTAGAGGCTAGGTCCTTTAAGGCTCATTTTATAAGGTATCCTAAGAAAATCATTGGATACTACTTCTATCTTCCTGAGGACTATAATGTAATTATGAGCCATCACGCCGTATTCTTAAAAAAAAGTTTATCCAAGATAGAGGCAGTGGATGAATGATTGAGCTCGAAGAGAAAATCTCTGAAAAGCATCGAGTCCAAGAACCTGAATCCAGTAATGAGCCAGTAGATGTGATACCTCCTCCACCTCGTAGATCAAGTAGGGTCTCCCATCATCCTGAAAGATACTTAGGTATTCTTACAGAGAATTTAAAAGAAGCATTCCTTATGGGAGATAGGGACATTAGAAATAATCTCAAAACCTATGATGAGGCAATGTTAGATGTAGACTCCAAGAAATGGATGGAAGCGATGAAGTAAGAAATTGACTCTATATATTCTAACTAGGTTTGGTCCTTAGTAGATGCACCTGAAGGTATTATACCTATTGGGTATAAATAGATTTACAAAAGGAAGATTGGGTCGGATGGTAAGGTAGAGACCTATAAGGCAAGACTAATCGTGAAAGGTTATAATCAATGCGAAGACATCGACTATCATGAAACTTTTTCGTCTGTAGCCATGCTGAAATCCATCCATACTCTGCTTGCCATAGCAGTATTTCACGATTATGAAATTCGGCTGATGGATTTTAAAACTATCTTCCTAAATGGATATCTTGAGGAAGATATTTATATGGAGCAGTCTCTAGGTTTCACATCCAGTGATAGTGATCACAAGGTCTGCAAGCTGAAAAGATCCATATATGGATTTAAGCAAGCATCTCGGAGTTGGAACACTCGCTTCAATGATGTAATCAAAATGTTTGATTTCATCAAAAGTGAGGAGGAGCCATGTGTGTATAAAAAGATCAGTGGAAGTACTGTTACATTCCTCATATTGTACGTGGATGACATCCTCCTGATTGAGAATGATATTTCTATGCTGACGTCGGTCAAAGTAGGGTTGTTAAAAGAGTTCGCCATGAAAGACCTAGGAGAAGCTTCCTACATTCTTGGTATAAATGTCTATAGAGATAGATCTAAGAGAATGATAGGACTCTCATAGCATGTGTATATAGAGGAGGTGCTGAAGAGATTCAGCATGAAAAACTCTAAGAGGGGTCTTTTACCCCTTAGACCTAGCATTCATCTCTCCAAGAAGATGTGCCCTAACACACCTTAGGAGATCCAGTGCATAAGCAAGATCCCTTATGCTTCGACAATAGGAAGCCTCATGTATACCATGTTATGTATACACCCTGATATAGCACTTGCCATGAGTGTCACTAGTAGATATCAGGCGAATCCAGGTGAAGAACACTGGATTGCTATTTAAAATATCCTTAAGTACTTAAGAAGGACTATAGATTTGATGTAGGTCTTTGGTGGAGATTCGAAGCTGAAAGTTGAGGGATACACCGATTCAGACTTTATGGCTAATGTCAATGATAGAAAATCTACATCGAGGTGTCTCTTCTTGTGTAATGGTGGTGCGATTAGATAGAAGATTTTCAAGCAGCCGATCATTGCAGATTCGATCATGGAAGCCGAGGACATCACTACCTCTGAAGCTACTAAGGAAGCCTTTTGGTCCAAGAAGTTCATTGGGAGCTGCATGTGATGCCATCAGATGATATTATACTTTACTGTGACAATAATGGCACCATAGCCCTTACTAAAGAGCCAAAGTCTCATCAGAAATTTAAGCACATAGAGCAACGGTTTCACATCATATGCGAATATCTCAAGAAGAAGTTCATTGAGATATAGAGAGTCAACTCTGCACTGAATATGGTAGACCCACTGACCAAGCCTCTCAGCCAGTAGAAAATCAAAGCTCATCTTGAGAAGATGGGTCCTAGGTATATAGCTAATTGGTTTTAGATCAAGTGGGAGTTTATTGGATTTATGCCCTAGAAGTTAATTGTTGGCTGACACATTATGTAATTCTAGAGCCTAAACTTATACTTGTAATTTTTTTATTATCAATAAAGTACTTTTTCATTGCAATCATGTTTGTATCCATGATTTGTCCTAGAAATTAATAAAGATAATTTTTGTATACTCTTAAAGAATTAAGAATTTGAGACATGCATTAATTAGTAGTTAATTTCTAAATACTCCCGATCAAAGGATCGTCACGAAAGACAATGATCAATCTATTTGAGATTGGTGCATGGTTCACCTCCCTTGTGGATAGATGAGTCTCGGGTCTATAGTGTAGAGACACTAGGGTGAAGGTGTGGGTGGTTGTTAGAGAATAACTTGCACTGAGCATGATAAATATGAGAACCACATGGATGTCGACTCACTCGTCAATGTTATTCTCGATGCTGCAGTGGTGTGAGTGGTCCTTTGACATGAGGTACTATTAGCTATTCGCAGAGAAGCTACTGGGTTTGACTACATGTTCTCTTAGTCCCTAGCCATTCGGATCCTTGCTGTATATGTTGACTTTAGTAGATTCAGGTTTGCTTTTAGAATAGGATACACCTAGATGGAATCTATCGATCTTGGTAGAAAAAGAGAAGCCCTATGCGATTTGCGAGACTAAGTTCAGAAAGTCTTTGGCCAAAGCAAATGTAAATACTAGAAAAGAGTTTTTACGGGATTCACAAATGAACTTGAGTCGAGCCAATCTAGCATATGATTGATGATAGGGTCTGACGAGTTTTCCATGATCTCCGTCAAGTCAGGACTCACGATATAAGGATTGAATTATACGATAACTGCACCTAGGAGTTCATACTTTCATTCTATAAGGTTACCACTACATACTGCTAGGTATTTTTGATGGATTGTGGACTTATCGGGCGCCATCTTGATGATCGATGATCCTTGAAGGATAGAATTGGAAATATTTCAATCCATCGAAAAGAGTTTCGATGATATTGTGATAGAGATCACAATATATCTCACTATCAAATAGAATGGAACCTATGGGATCACACATTAAGGAATTTAATCTTGAATTTATCAATTGAGCTTATAATATTTCAATTGGATTAGGGTTTATTGAAATCCTATTAAGTTTATAAGAACCATGCTAGCATACAGTTAAATCTAATTCTTTTCAGGACATCGACTTAATCGAGTCCATAGCTTTGAACCTAATCTAAATATATTTGGATTTAATTGAGCTCTTAATTGTGAGCCCAAAAAGATTTGATTAAGTCAATTAATTGATATAATTATCCTAACATTACCTCTTCTTTATCTCCCAATTATCTTTAAGTGTGCATGTGGAATTGAAGGAAAGAGGGAGGCACAATCTTCTCTTTTTGGCAAGATCAGGGGGTGCCAACCCCCTAGATTTGGCAAGTGGGGCTCGCCCCTTCTCATGTGTGGTGTGGAGGAGAGAGAGGTAGGGCCATGCCCCTCTTTTATTTGGTTAGAAACCCTATTGTGGGGCGCCAAGAGTTGGTGCCCCAACTACCTGACATGTATTTCTATGATGCCCCTTGTACATATTTTAAGGGGCTGATTGTGTACCATTTATATTTGATTTTAATTGGCATAAATTAGATTAAAAAGGTAAAGAATTCTTATGAGATAAATATCTACCTTTTAAAGATAATTGGGTTCCTAATATGTGTCAAGAAAGCATCTATATAAAGGGAGATCTCTAGGGTTTCTCGTTAATAGAATTTTTGTCAACAAAATTCCTCTCTCCCTTCTCCACGCCTCCTCTTCTCCCTCTCTTCCTTTCTACACCCAAAAGTTGGGTGTCCCTTCTTCCACATGCCAAGAGGTAGTGCTTGGTGACTTAAAGATTGAAGATCGAGGAGAAGAAGAAGAAGGCTGCTAATCAAGAAGTTGATCTTGTAGTTTAGATCATGGTGTTGGTCAAAGTGTTCAAGGCTAAGGTTCTTCTTGAGAAGAAGAACCTTCTACGAGGAGAAATCTGATCGAGATTGATCTTGGTGGATACCCGTAGAGGCCGAATGCATGTGCAGCTTATGTATCTACGAATCCATGATCATTAGAAGTGGTGAACATCTATCCGTGCCAAGATAAAGAGATTTGATCTCATATTTATATCTAAATTTCAGATTGTATATATGTGTTTTCCCCTGACCTTGGGTAGGATTAGATTTGATCTATTGTATGTGAGGGTTAAAGGGTTTAATCCATTTATTTTTCGCAGTGAGTTTCAAAGTTTTAAAATCTACGTATGCTGCCTAATCGATTTTCTAACTGAACTCAAGTCAACAAGTAACCTAGCATGAAACTGAATCTCCCAAGATGGCTAGGTAAGTTAAGATGAGTAGGGTTCCCCCAATTGCTTTCCTTAGACATCAATCAAAATTGATCAGGTCCAACAATGGAACTAATTAAATAACCACCATCTAAATACTTACTTTAGATACCAAATTGATCGATTAGAATCGATCAGGTTAACCTATTGAAATGGGCCCAAACCATTGAGCCAAATTTATACTTGAGTCAATCAACTCACATCAAAATATGAATTGATGCGATGAGCTACAACTAAACTCAACTTTGAGCCCCTTTGACCTAATCCTAATCAACCATTGATTAGGTTCAATCAACTGCTCAAAATCAACAACGAGTTCTAACCTGATCTAATCAATTTGATCCTAATTATAGTTTGATCACTTGACCTAATTTGTTCAGCCCATACTGACATGCAATAATATAATTTTAGATCCAAAAATAAATTTTTAAATTATGGTTCATTTCATGCATTAGTGGCTTATGATCTTGAAACTATTTTAGATCTAAACCTAAGGTCATATATCATATATATATAGTTTCAGATCTAAACTAAAATATGTATCATGTATACATCAAATTTTAGATCTAAAATTAAAATTATATATATGAAATATATATAAAATTAGATCTAAAATAATGATTAAAATATGTTGAAAATATTTTTTCAAAAATCGATTCACATCAAACTAGGACAATCTTTTCAATATCGGAGGTAAACCCTATACCAGGACAACCTTATACCAGTTTGATGAGAATTTTTAATTATTCTAATTTTAGTTCTAAATATAAAATAAAACATATCACATATATTAATTTTTAGATCTAAAAGATTGATTTCACTGCTTTAAAAATAGTTTTCAAAATCAATCAATCTTGTGATAGGACAACCTTTACAATATAGGGGGTAAACCCTATACCAGGACAATCTTATATCAGCACAAGATCAATTTTAAATCATCAAAACTTTCAGATTTAAGAAAAAAATTAGATCATATATGTCCTTAAAAATCAGTGGCTCTAATGCCACTATTAGAAAATTGGGTAGGATGTATGTATAGATTTCAAAAATCTTTTTGATCGCAATGGAAAAACAATCGGATTAGACTCTTTGACCCCACATGCATTAGATCTTATCTAATTCTACCCAAGCCTAGGAAAAGTATATATATATATAATCTTAAAATAAAATAAGTATGAGATCAAATCTCAATACCTTAGTGTGGGTAGAAATTCACTGCTACCGATGATCTCTGGTTCGAAGGTCCTCGAGTCGCACACTTGCCCGACCTATCCACTGGGATCAACCTCAAATTCTTCTTCTCATAGTAGATTTTTATTCTCCAAGTAAGATCTCAGCCCTGTAGAATTTTGATTAACTCTTTGATCTTGACTGCGGAATCAACTCTTTGATCTATAGTCTTTTCTCTTCATTTCTCGCTGCAAATGAACAACTCCTCAACCTTGACATGTAGAAAGTAGGGATGCCCAACCTTTGGGCATGGAAAAGAGAAGAGAGAGAGGGTGTGGCATGGAGAAGGGAGAGAGAGAGAAAGATCTGATTTTTAATCAATAAAAACTAACTTCTAAAACCCTAGGAGACCTTCTCTTTATATAGGCCCTTCCTTGATCCAAATTAGAAATCTAATTAACTTAAAAAGGCAAATCCTTATCTCATAAGAATTTTTATCTTTTTAATTCAATTTTTTTTTATTAAAATCAGACTTAATTGGTAGGATATCAGCCTCTTTTGGTAAGCATATGGGGCACCCCAGTCAGATAAGGCAATTTATGTGGGTGCCCATGCATTATAGGGCAAGTGGTTGGGGCGCCAACCCTTGGCACCCCATTCTAGGGTTTTTATTCAAGAGAGGGGGTGTGGCCCCTCTCTTTCTCTCCTCCATGCCATGCCACAAGAGGGGGCAGGCCCCTCTTGCATTATCCAGGAGGTTAGTGCCCCTGAGTCCTACCAAAAATGAAGGCAGGTACCACCCTTCTTTCCAATAATTCCACACACTCATTAGGAGATAACGAGAAGATAATGAAGAGATAATGAGGAAATAATTTAACTAACTCATTGATTTAATCCAATTCTCTTGGGCTCATAATTAGGCATCCAATTAAACCCAAATAGATATAGGTTAGATTTAAGGCAATGGATTTGATCCAATTGAAGCTCCGAGAAGAATTAGGTTTAACCATGTGCTAGTATGGTTCTCTTAAACCTAAAGGATTTTAATAAACCCTAACTCAATTAGAACTTCATAAGTTCAATTGGCAAATTCAAGATTAAATCTCTTAATATGTGACCTACTAGGTTTCATTCTATCTAGTAGTAAGATATATTGTGATCTCTATCACAATATCATCAAAACTCTTTTCGATAGATTGGAATAATTTCAACTCTACTCTTCGAAGATCATCGATCATCAAAACGATGTCCGATGAGGCCCATAATCTACCAGTGATACCTAGCAGTATATAGTGGTAATCTAGTAGAATGAAAGTATGAACTTCTAGGTATAGTTATTGTATGATTCAGTCCTTCTATCATGAGTTCTGACTTGACGGAGGTCACGGAGAACTCGTTAGATCTCATTGTCAGTCATATACTAAATTAGCTCAACTTGAGTTCATTTATGAATTTTATAAAAAAAATTTTTAGTATTCACACTTACTTTGGCTAAAGACTTTCTGAACTTAGTCTCGTGAATCACATAGAACTTCTCCTTTTCTACCAAGGTCAATAGATTCCATCTTGGTGCATCCTACTCCAAACAGTGAATCTGAACCTACTGAAGCCAACATATACAATAAGGACCCGAATGGCTAGGGGCCAAGAAAATATGCAGTCAAACTCAATAGTCTTGCTACGAATAGCGAATGATACCGCAGGTCAAAAGATCACTCACACCACTACAACATCAAGAAGATCACTAACGAGTAGACATCCATGTGATTTTTTGTGATGGTCATGCTCAGTGTAAGTTGTTCTCTAACAACTACCTACACCCTCATTCCAGTGTCCCTACATTGCATATTCGAGACTTATTTGTCTATAAGGGAGGTAAACTATACATCAACCTTGAATAGATTGATCACTATCCTTCATGACGATCTTTTGATCAAAAATATTTAGAAATTAACCACTAATTAATATATGTCTCAAACTCTCGACACATTGAGAATATACAAAAATCTTCTTTGTTAATCTCTAGGACAAATCATGGACATATAAATATGATTAGAATAAAAAAGTCCTTTATTGATAATAAAAAGTTATAAGTATAAGTTTAAGCTCTAGAATTACAAAATGTGTCAGCTAATAATTGGCTTTTAGGGTACAAATCCAACAGATTGTGTGCCATATAGGTTGGTTGTCTTCTTAACTAAGAAGTATGGAGACACTAGTATGGCATGCAGGTAGAATATAGGAATACATTCGCACCGAGCGTGACCAATTCGGAGCACTCTACTGTTAAGAGTAGCTCACGAAGGGTATGGATATAAGTATCTCTCTGATCTGAGATCATCATGGTGACTTGCAAGTAACTCACTGTGCTTTGATGCCAAACTACCTGAATTTCTAATTCAATGATGGAAGGTTTCTGGATGCAGTCAAGTACTTATCAAGTCAATGCGTGAGTCAAGATAGGATCGAACCCTCCAAATAAGTAGGAGTTAATGCATCATTATATTTCAATTTAGTAAAATCTTAGTTGACTATTCCAGGATTGACAGTTAAACTTAGGTCACCTTGAGCATTAGGGTCAAAGAGATGAATTATACGGTAACAATATACAAGTAGATTCTTGAATATTATTTTGTAATCATTCAGCCTATCCGAACATCGAATCCCATTGCTAGATAGTTATATCAATTAATATAAAAAATTATCTCTATGCTACCATCTTAGGTTCAAACCAATGGGGTCACACACATTAGAAATTTCAGTTTGATCAGATAGTTGATCTGGTGAAGAGCCCACTAGATTGGGACTTTAGTGAAGAGTCCCATTGGATTGGGACTCTGGTGGAGAGACTTATTAGATTGGTGTTGGATTTTGGTCATACAACAGAATATGAATTGTAAAAAAAAATTAACATGCATATCTAAAGCTTTAATAATTAAAACTATCCAATCAGAACTCAAACCCTAGAATCACTTTGTAGATGTCGAACAAAGCAAAATCAAACATGCAAAGAGTTAGAAACTTATACTTTCTAAAATAAGCAACATGGTAAAATGGTGATCTCTATGAGACTTCAAAGTAGAAGTCATCCAATGGTGATCCACACGAAAGATGATCAAGATCCCTCCCAACCGGTGCAGCGCCGCTATCTTTTCTTCACAAGTGTGCTGCCAGCTTCCTTCTCGAAGAACAATTACACCAACACCTGTTTGCCTTCAATTCCTCCACTAAAACCATGCCAAGAGAGTTCTCTCCAAAAATCTCATAATCTAGGATTTGATTTTGTACTCTAACACATGAAAAAATCAAATCTTAGGACAAGCACACTACACTTGCTTTATTTCTCACCTCTATTCTTTCTATTTTTTTCACTCAATTTTCTTATCTTTTTGGTTTAATTTTTTTTTTTGACATTTTTATCTCTTATCACATGCCTAAGAACTGATTTTTTTAAAATTTTAACCCATATGAGACATCCCATATAAATATGGGATGAAGGAACGGTAGGGAGTCCCAAGGGGTGCCAACTCTTGGCGCTCCACATTCCTACGTAGAGAATTAAATCTCCAATAAATTAATTGGTGTAGAAGAGCCTTCATATAGAAGGACTCCTTCTCTTCTACACCTCATAAATTTTTTAGATTAATTTAGCATGTGATAATTAAAGAATGAGTGGATAAATAGGAGGTGGTTAGGTGCCTTAATGCAAAAGGACTCTTCCTTCTCTTAGGCACCAATAAATATGTGATGGAAATAAATAAATGGCACAGACCTGGTGGCATGGAGGACTTCTTTTCCATCTAAAACACTTCTAAGATAAGAAAATAAACCAAATAAATTTGACCTAATCTAATTAGATCAAAGGCAATAGGTTAAGTCTAGCTCAAATTCATTTGAACTAACCAAATTGAAAACTTGGGTTAATACAGTGTGCTAGAATATCAAATTAATCCTTAAAATTTATATTAAATTCTAATTTAATTAAATCAAGATTAAATTTCAAAGTGTGTGATCCATTGGCTTTCAAATCTAGGTAGCAGTGGACTCAGACTCTTGACTAAAATCCAAATATGATTAGACTAGGTCAGCCCAATTGCTCCAATTAACTAGGACTCTTTCTAATTAATTCTCAAATTAAATTTTTTTAATTCTTGTGAGTCCATAAGTCCAGATTGATGTCTAGCAATATGTCATGACTATCTAAAAGAGATGAAATTTTAAAGAAATATCAAAAATACCCTTCAATGGTAAGTTACCATGCAATTCAATCCTTCAGTCATACAACATCCCAAATAAGCTATGGGTATGGAATCATGTTAAGCCCAATTGCTTATTTAAATATATCATGATCAAAAGGTGATAATTCAGTTGATGATACATTAAAAATTTCTTTCTAATTATCATTCTATTTTGGCCAGACTTTCATAATCATCAACTTATGAGATCACATAGGATGTTCGCTCACCTTATTTGAAGTGATCGATCCCTTATTGACCACTCACAACCTCCATGCATATTTCACCATATCCAGAATATCCCACACAAGAATCAGAGAGCCAAGTTAGGAAGTGAACCAAAATATGGATTCATGTACACAAGGTACCATGGTGATCTTAAGTCAAAAGATCACTTGCACAACTCTCACTAGAGAACAATCAGCTGACATATAAGTAAGACTTCATCAGATATTCTTTGATAGGTCAATTCAGTGAACTCATTCTCTAATGAGCACCCATATCCTTGTATTAGTATCACCACACAAGTGGTTGTGAGATCAACCACCCTCACCATTGAGCATACATAGGATGTGCCAACCTTACCAGTATCATTGATCCCTGACTCAATGAACCAATGACTGAGAATATTTTATATCAGGGCTATTAAGGTTTTAGGTCTTACTGGCGTGATCTCATCACGATCCTAAAACTATTGCCCAGACCTGTGGGGTTCATTTTAATCTTAAAACAATAATATGATGCAGCATATAATGAATCAAAATATCTATTTTATTAATTAACAATATCAAGTACTTGAGTTTGAAAGATAAAATACAGAAAAATACTCCATTGTATCCCATATGCGATTGGCTTGTAGGGCATAATTCTTTCAATCTCTCATTTGCTCTAAAGCCAATCGCCCCTATACTTGATGCCCATGCCATCTAGGTGGTGGTCAAACTGCTGCAATGACAAGGTCTTGATGAATGGATCTGCTATATTATTCTTGGTGTCAACTTGATCCACGATCACATCGCATCTTTCGACTATCTCCCTAACGAGGTGGAACCGCCTTAGGATGTGCTTGAATTTATGATGAGATCTCGGTTCCTTGGCTTAAGCAACTACCCAGTATTGTCACAATAAAAAGGCACTAGTTGTTCAATTTTTGGAACCACACCTAATTCTGAGATGAACTTGTTCGTCTAGATGGCCTCCTTAGCAGCCTCACTAATAGCAATGTACTCAGACTCAGTGACTGAGTCAGCAATTGTTTATTATTTGAAACTCTTCCAACTTACTGCTCCACCATATAGAGTCAACATATATCCAGATATAGATTTGCTATCATCTAAATCAGATTGAAAACTAAAATCAGTATAACTTTCTAGTTTCAAATCAGATCCTCCATATATAAGAAAAATATCTCTAGTTTTTCTCAAGTACTTGAATATGTTTTTCACAGTTTTCAATTATCCTCCTCTAGATCTACCTGAAATCTACTTACAAAGCCAAAGGCATATGCCACATCAGGCCTGGTACATAGCATAGCATACATAATTGATCCTACAGCTGAAGCATAAGGAATAGAACTCACTCTATTTCTCTCTTCAGGTGTCTTAGGAGATATCTTCTTAGAGAATTATATGTCATGACTCATGGGCAAGTAACCTCTTTTACTTTCCTCAATGTTGAACCTCTTTAACATAAGGTCTATGTACCTTGATTGGGACAAGTCAAACATCCTTTTCAATCTATCCTTATAGATCTTTATACCAAGTATATAGGATGCTTCAACCAAATCTTTCATGAAAAACTTTTGTGATAGCCATATTTTGACTAATTGCAACATAAGGATGTCATTCCCAATGAGCAGTATGGCATCCATATACAAGATCGAGAAGACAACAGCACTCCCACTAGTCTTTTTGTACACACAAGGTTTATATATATTTTTGATAAAGTCAAACTATTTGACTGTCTCATCAAAATGGATGTTCCAACTCTTCGATGCTTGCTTTAATCTATAAATAGATTTCTTTAGCTTGCATACTTGATTTGCTCTCTCATTAGAGATAAATTCCTCTGATTGAGTCATATAGACTTCCTCCTCAAAGTTTTCATTGAGGAAGACAGTCTTGACATCCATCTGTCAGATCTCATAGTCATGGCATACAGTAATAGCAAGCATGATCCAAATAGACTTGAGCATAGCTATGGGTGAAAAGGTTTCTTCATAATCAACACCTTGCCTTTGTCTGAAATCTTTTACCACTAGCCTGGACTTATAGGTCTCCACCTGGCCATCTCCAATCTTCTTCTTGAAGATCCATTTACAGCCTTTTTGGGTATAAAATACCCCCCAGCCGAAGTTCGTACCAGGAGTGACCCTCCCGGGACTCTGCCGGCGTCGGACCTTGGGCGACATCTTTCTGAACCTCTCCGACAGTTGAGCTTCTGCAATATTCCCAAGTTCCCTCGACGGACAAACTCTTGCCACATCTCTCGGGCTTCCCCCAGCGATAAGCTTCTTTAGTTATCCATCAGGCTGCTCCAAGTGCTCTCTAGATTCTACCATCGGCCGATCTCCTACAAGGGTCAACCGTTCTCCGGACCCCTTCCGGATCTTTTTCGACAGGATTCGATACTCCAATCCGAATTTCTTCTAGAACTACGTCAGTTCACCAGTGGTCGAACTTTTCCAACAGCAGATCTCCACGACGGACGAGCTCCATCCAAGTTTCTACGGCGGTCGACCGCCTTCTGGGTTTCATCCGAGCTCCTACGGGAGTCGGACTTCTTCCCCGAACTCCTACTGCAGGTAGACTTCGTTCGAGCTCCTACGGGAGTCAGACTTCAGTCCTGAACTCCCATTGCAGGTAGACCTCATCCGAATTCTTACAAGGGCCAAACTCCAAGCCCCCACCACAAGCGATCTACACCGAGCTTCTGCTACAAGCGATCTACTCCGAGCTACTACTACAAGCGATCTACTTTAAATTTCTACTACGAGCGGTCCGCATCGGATTTCTACTGTAAGCCTCCACCCGAGCTTCCCTTGTGAATGAATTCCTTCTGGACTTCTATTGCAGGCAGGCTTCGGCCGAGCTTCCTCAACAAATAATTCCCATCCGGACTTCTATGGGAACCAGACTCCGATCGAACTTTTGTAGCGGGCAGATTCCAGACGAACTCCTACAACGCACGGGCCCCAGCAGCTGAACCCCCCTAGCAGATGACCTTCGCCTGTAGTACTAGCACCCTAGGCACCCAACGGTAGAAAGCTCGCCAGCAACATCCGAGCTCCTCTCAGGCAGAGGGCTACCCCTCTCCTCCAAACACCCCAACCAAGCTTCGGTCGATAGGCCTGGACTCCCTGGCAGGCCACAGTAATGGCCGTGACTCTGCTCCACTTCCTATAACGGATCCCGCACAACTCCATCATGCTCTGACAAGTCACGATAATGGACATCACTCCACTTCCCATAGCAGGCTCCACATGGCAGGCCACGGTGATGACCATGACTCCACTCCACTACTCTCCGTAACAAACTCTTCTTGGCCCCGAACGGCCCACTACCGAGCGGTTACAGACGTCACTGTCAATCTGTTACGCCCTCGACCTATAAAAAGGGACCTCTAGATATGTTATTCTCTAAGCTCTAATCTCTATCTAAAAATTCTGCTAAAATTTTCGTTCGAGCACTCCATTCTTGTTGAGGCAGAGAACTGACTTGAGCATCGGAGGGTCTTACCGGAGCACCCCCACCTCCGGTTTAGACTTTCTTTGCAGGTCCCGATGGCAACCGCGACTCCCTCGACTCCAGCTTATCCGACGCTGGTGGATTTTTGCACCAACAGGATTGGCGCTAGAGGAAGGGCTGTGTCTTCGCAGTACCCTTGTTCTTAAAGAAGCACTCAACTGGACCATCTCTAGTCATCTTCTCCAACATCTCCTCCTCCGGTTGCCTGCCTGATCTCCACTTGATGCCTCTCCGAAGGGCATCCACCAGGTGGTCAACGGCCTCTGCGGCCAGATCTCAGTGAGCTCCGCAAGCCCCGACCTCATCTATGAATGAATTCCCAGGCTCCTCTTTCTCCAGCAACGGCGGTCGGCATGGAGCAGCCTGATAATCGGCCTACGATCGATTTCACCAACACCATCTCAGGGGAATCCCGACGGAGAACAACCGATGTATTGGCCGGACCTCCCAAGCGACAAAGGGTTGAGGAATCCATAACCTTTACTGAGGAAGATGCTCGAGGAGTTCAATTTTCTCATAACGATGCGGTTGTAGTTTCTTTAAATATAGCTAATTACGATGTGCACTTCATTCTTATCGATAATGGAAGTTCGGCCGACATTTTGTTCTACGATGCGTTCTCGAAAATGTCTGTTCCGGATGATCATTTAGGGCCGGTGAACTTCCCACTGGTAGGGTTCACGGGTGATGCCATGCCCGTGGAAGGAATGGTAACCCTGATTGTGGTTGCAAGTCGATTTCCAAAACAATCCAGGGCGCGAGTGGACTTCCTGGTGGTAAAGGCACCGTCCGCCTATAACGCAATACCCGGTCGACTCGACCTTAACGCCCTCCGAGCTATGGTGTCGACCTACCATTTAAAGTTGAAATTTCCTACGGGTCAGGGGGTTGGAGAGGTCAGAGGAGATCAAGCCTTGGTGAGACACTGCTACAGCATAGCCTTGCAAAGAAGTGACCGATCTGACCTCTTTCTGGTTGACGAATTGGATGCCCGCGATGACCTTACTGAGGAAAGGGGCGGGCCAATTGAAGATCTTATTTCAGTTCCTTTGAATGATGGGAATAAAGAGCATGTGGTGAAGATCGGCTCCAACCTGGGGGAAGAGATGTGGGCGTAGCTCATTGATTTCCTACAAAAGAATGCAGATATTTTCGCTTGGGTTCCGACGGACATGCCGAGGATCGACGCAGGGATCATGGAACATCGTCTAGCCGTTGATCCAAAGCATCAGCCGATGAAAGAAAAAGTCCGAGGTCATGCACCAGAAAGGCAAAAGGTGATAGCCGAGGAAGTAGATAAACTCCTGAAGGCCGAATTCATTAGAGAAGTCAACTATCCTGATGGATTTCCAACGTGATCCTCATCAAAAAGGCAAACGGCAAGTGGAGGATGTGTATAGACTTCAAAAAGCTGAATAAAGCCTGCCCAAAGGACAGCTATCCTCTATCCAGAATTGATCAACTGGTGGATGCAACCTCGGGCCATGAGCTTCTCACCTTCATGGATGCATTCTCCGACTATAATCAAATCAGAATGGCACCAGAAGATGAGGAAAAGACTGCTTTCATTACTAACCATGGTCTTTACTGTTACAGGGTCATGCCTTTCGGCCTTAAAAATGCAGGTACGATCTATCAGCGGATGGTGAACAAAATCTTCAAAGAACAGATCGGCCGCAACATGGAGGTCTACGTGGATGACATACTCGTGAAAAGTAAATCCTCAACGAACCACATCGCCGACCTCGAGGAGACCTTCGACACCCTCCGAAAATATAAGATGAAGCTGAACCCAACTAAGTGTGCTTTCGGAGTGACCTCGAGAAAATTCCTGGGCTTCATGGTATCGGGGTGCGGAATTGAAGTCAATCTGGAGAAGATTCACACCATCCAGGAGATGGCCGCCCCGAAGTCGATAAAAGAAGTTCAGTGCCTTACAGGGAAGGTGGCAGCCCTGAATCGCTTCGTTGCAAGGTTGGCCGAATGGTGCTTACCCTTCTTCCAAACCCTCAAGCAGCCGAAGAACTTCTGTTGGACCACTGAATGTCAACGGACATTCGAAGAACTAAAGAACTACCTCAGCTCGCCTCCGCTGTTGGCGAAGCTCGAGCCCGGGGAGGAGTTGTTTTTGTACCTGACGGTCTCCCCTATGGCTCTCGCAGCAGTTCTTGTTAAGGAAGAAACAAGAATTCAATGACCGATCTACTACATCAGTCGTGCATTGAGAGACGTCGAAACTAGGTATACTAAATTAGAAAAACTAACTTACGCCCTGTTGATTGCAGTCCGGAGGCTCCGACCTTACTTTCAAGAGCACACCATAACGTTACTCACTGACCAGCTGATTAAGACGATTCTACACCAGGCGGATGCTTCCGGGAGGATAGCGAAATAGGCGATCGAGCTCACAGAATTCAACATCAACTATCAACCTTGATCGATAATAAAAGCTCAAATATTGGCAGACTTTATAGTGGAGTGCACTATCCCGGAGGAGGCCGAACCTGAAAAAGGTGAAACTGACGGCCTGAAGTCCCGACCGAATTCCTCTGAAGAAGAAGCAGACCTCCCTGATTGCTTTTGGGCCCTCTATGTGGATGGATCCTCCAACATGTCGGGTGCAGGCGCGGGCCTGATCTTGATCAGTCTAGAGGGAATCGTCGTGGAGTACACGTTGTGCTTCGAATTTCCTGCAACGAACAATGGAGCAGAATATGAAGCTCTGATCGTAGGATTAAGGATCGCCAAAGAATTAGGAGTAGATCGGCTCCAAATTTATAGTGACTCCCAATTGGTGGTGGGACAAGTCAGCGAAAACTATGAAGCACGGGAGGACAGCATGGCCAAATATCTTGAAAAGGTAAAGGAGATCGTCCCCGCCTTTAGTAGCTTCAACATCAAGCAGATTCCAAGATTGAAAAATATCAGGGCCGATCTCCTCTTCAAGTTAGCTACACTGGCTCCGACTGAACTACCCGAGGAAGTCCTCTTTGAAGTTTTGAAGTGCTCAAGTACGGAAGAATCGCGGCCCGTGATGGAAATCGGCCATGAACCCAGTTGGATCGACCCACTGGTGGCATATCTTAGAGATGGGGTTCTTCCTCATGATGCAAAAGAAGCTCGAAAGCTCAGAAATCAAGCCTCTCGATATATCCTTTATGAGGACAAATTGTACAAGAGGTCATACTCTTTGTCGCTTTTAAAATGTCTCCGGCCTTCGGAAGCTGACTACGCCTTATGGGAGGTGCATGAAGGAATCTGCGGAAGCCATCTGGGAGCTAGATCCTTATCTCAAAGTTGCTCCGACAAGGGTATTACTGGCCGACAATATACCGTGACTCTATTGAATACGTCAGAAAGTGTGATCGATGTCAGAGATATGCTAACATCCAAAGACAGCCCGCCTCCAAACTTACACCCTTGAGCGCCCTATGGCCGTTCGCACAATGGGGAATGGATATCCTTGGACCTTTTCCTATGGCGTCAGGGCAAAGGAAGTTTCTCCTGGTAGCAATTGACTATTTCACCAAGTGGGTTGAAGCTGAACCGTTGGCAAAAATCACAGAAGCTAAAGTGCAAGACTTCGTCTGGAAGTCAATCGTTTGCAGGTTTGGCCTACCGAGAACCCTAATTACTGATAATGGGCGACAATTTGCGGGAGCGAGGTTTGCTGAATTTTGTGAGGACCTAAACATCTCCCACAACTTCACATCGGTAGCCCATCCTCAGGCCAACGGCGAAGCTGAAGTGTCCAATAGAACTCTGCTACAAGGAATCAAGGCAAGGCTCAAAAGGGCGAAGGAAACTTGGGCGGACGAACTTTATCATGTGTTGTGGGCATATCGAACTACCTAAAGACTGTCCATGGGGGAGACCCCCTTTGCTCTAGCCTTCGAAACGGAGGTTGTTATCCAAATTGAGCTCAAACTCCCGTCAGCACGAGTCATGGCATTCAACGAGCATCATAATTCACAGGATCTTAAAGCCAATCTCGACCTGTTAGAAGAAAAATGGGAGGCAGCTCAAGTTCAGATGGTAGCTTACAGACAGAAAGTCGCCCGCTACTACAACTTTCGGGTCAAAAATAAAGTCTTTAAAGCAGGAGACCTAGTGCTTCGACGAGCCGCTGTCTCGCAACCTCAGGATCAAGGGAAGCTTGCTCCAAACTGGGAAGGCCCATATGAAGTCAAGGAGGTAGTCTGGCCCGAAACTTACTACCTCAGAGAACTCGGGGGAGCAGACCTCCCGTGACCATGGAGCTCAAAAAATCTACGAATGTATTACCGATAACTTTACTCTAAATAAAAGTTTTATATTCACATGTCTTCTCTCTTGGCATGAGCTTATATCAATAGGATAATTGAAACTAACCGTGTCGGGAATAAGAGGAGAACCTCGTCTCGACACAATCGAAGGCCCATTTCTCCTTAGACCGGATGGGGGGAGAGGCCCTACAATGCCCTTATGTGCCCCCACAGCCCTGTTAGGGACAGGAGGAGAACCTCGCCCTAACATGAGCAAAGTTGAAGGCCCAGTTACGTTTAGATTGGATGGGGGGAGAGGCCCTGCAACACCCATATATGCCCCCACAGCCCTATTAGGAATAGGAGAAGAACTTCGTCCTAACCTGAGCTGAACTCGACTACATCAGGAATAGGAGGAGAACCTCATCCTGACGCCAACTAAGATCCGGTCATTCAAGACCAAATAAGAAAAAAAAAACTTTCTCGATGGCCCCTCCACTCTCCCGTGACCCCACTAAGAGTAGAGGGAAAACCCTCACTCGAGAAAAGAAAAAGAAAAAGGGGGGAAGTTAAAAAGGAAAGCGACGAACTACACCAGTGACAAATGAAAAATAAATTACGTCAAAGATATAGGGGATCTCATCTCAACGAGGATGGAGATTCTTATCAAAAATCCTCAGTCTCCAAGAGGGCTCTCAACACAGACCGAGGATAAGACGGCTTCCTTAAGGCGACGAGAAGTTCGGACCCCCGAGCTCGAACTCTGAAAGGAAGCATCAAACTTGAGTGGCCCTGAACAAATCCGTGGCCATAAACAAAAGGGATAGGTCAATGCGATGATGATTGGGTATCTTCGAATGACATCAATATCGAGCAAGGCAAAAATCGAAAGAAATTTGGCAAACGGCAACTCAACACATGAGTAGAAGAGGTAATAGAAATTTTTTTTTTCATTTCATTAACTAAGTATGCATTACAAAGCCCTTAAGGCCGGAAAAGAAAGATGACAAGAAAAGCAAACCAATGCGATGACGACCAAGAACCTTCAGACAACATCGACATCGAACGAGATAAAAAAATATATATAAATAAATAAATAAAAGAAGTTTGACAGATGACAATTTGATGCAAAGTGCAGACAAGGTAACAAAAATCTTCTTTTCATTTTCGATTAACAAGATATATGTTACAAAGCCCTGAAGGCCAAGGAAAGAAGAACAATACTACAAGACCTGAAAGGAATACATTAGAGACCGCTTCAAGCTTTCGACTTCTCCTTCCAGTTTCATCTTTCTCAGCAGTATTTCCCAGTACGGACCTCTCCTTCCAGTTCCATCTTTCTCAGCAGTGTTTACCAGTACGTATGATGAACCGTCGACTCTCACCCTCCGCCTCGTTCCACCCCATTGCTAAAACCCTAACCCTAAGGGGAAAAGGGGGGGATAGAACTCAAGGGGCGGTGGCGGCGATGGCTGCGGCAACGACGACCTGCATCAAGAAGAACTGGAAGTACCTCGAAGGCTGCGGTAACGCCAGAGGCATGCACCACCACCGTGTTCTCTCCGACAATTACCATCCTAGGTACTTCGACGAGGTCAGCATGCGCTACTTCCACCACCCCCGCAACATATTCTACTATTCTACCGTCAGCGCCGACTGCCTCCGATCCCTCGACCCTGACGACATCAAGAAGCTCGCCACAGTTTATGATGGCAATTCTACCCTCTTGACCGGTGTTGCCCCATTCAACTACTTCAAAATTCTCGGGCGGGATGCACTCACCGATCAGTTTCGTTATTAAATCCCTGTTGTTAAAGAAATTTTCTCTTGAGTCCCCTTCGAAGCTGTGGGAGCCCTCAGTGGCAGCTCGACGGCCGCTGAACTTGCGAGCCACTGTTTCCCTTCTCCTCCTCCTCTCGATCCGTGGCATCCCCCCGAGACGGACCTCTGGGGCAGAAGCCCCAGCGGGAGAACTCCTCGAAAGGGCTCGGAGGACTGAAGGCTCAGTGTTCTAAGGGACGTCGACGGTGTTCTACGTCCGTGCCTGCAATAAAAGAAAAGAAAGAAGGAAATCCTGAAAGATCGAGAAAGATTGCAAATAAACCCTCGAAAGCCGAACAAACAAAGCAAGAAGAGGAAGGAACGACAGCAATGACAAGAGAAGTTTCGGACCAACCTAGATTGGCCTGACGTAGGTGGGGAGCCGGCGAAGATGGCGGGGATTGACGCAAAGAACGCTTAGGTTCGAAAAGGGCGTCGATGGGCGGCAGAACTCTCAGATGGAAGAAAGACGTCGATAGGACTCTCAGGTGAAGTGAAATCCTTGGAGGGAAGGAGTGGGTTTAAATAGGCAACAGGGCCTGGCACAGTCATGACGGCGGATATCCCTAGGCCGACCAATGCCCGCTACGTGTCCCACTCACCATGGCATATGGTTGACTGCTGGTGGGGCCATTATAGCGTGGCACTTGGGACTGCGCTCCAGCAGAAATTCCAAAAAGTCTCTTCGGATCATCCCGATTTGAGGACTCCGGTATGCGTGCATTAAATGCCAGGATATCTGAGGGCGGTCACGCACAAAATTCAAGGGGGCAACTTCGGCTGTAAAAATTTCTCTATACTTCCATCATTCGAAACTCAAACTTGGAAGTAGGTGGACTGGTGTTGGGTATAAAATACCCCACAGCCGAAGTTCGTACCAGGAGTGACCCTCCCGAGACTCTGTCGGTGTCGGACCTTGGGCGACATCTTTTCGAACCTCTCCGACGGTCGAGCTTCCGCAATATTCCCAAGTTCCCCCGATGGACGAACTCCTGCCGCATCTCCCGGGCTTCCCCCAGTGATAAGCTTCTTTCGTTGTCCATCAGGCTACTCCATGTGCTCTCTGGATTCTACCATCGGCCGATCTCCTACAAGGGTCAACCATTCTTCGGACCCCTTCCGGATCTTTTCCGATAGGATTTGATCGACTCCAATCCAAATTTCTTCCAGAACTACGTCAGTTCGCCAATGGTCGAACTTTCCCAACAGCAGATCTCCACGACGGACGGGCTCCATCCAAGTTTCTATGGCGATCGACCGCCTTCTGGATTTCATCCAGACTCCTACGGGAGCCGGACTTCTTCCCTGAACTCCAACTGCAGGTAGACTTCGTCCGAGCTCCTACGGGAGTCGGACTTCAGCCCTGAACTTCCATTGCAGGTAGACCTCAACCGAATTCTTACAAGGGCTGGACTCTGAGCCCCCACCACAAGCAATCTACACCGAGCTTCTGCTACAAGCGATCTACTCCAAGCTACTACTACAAGCGGTCTACTTCAAATTTCTACTACGAGCGGTCCGCACCGGATTTCTACTGTAAGCCTCCACCCGAGCTTCCCTTGTGAATGAATTCCTTTAGGACTTCTATTGCAGGCAGGCTTCGGTCGAGCTTCCTCAACAAATGATCCCCATCCGGACTTCTACGGGAACCAGACTGCGATCGAACTTCTGTAGCAGGCAGATTCCGAACGAACTCCTACAACGCAAGGGCCCCAGCAGCTGAACCCCCCTAACAGATGACCTTCGCCTGTAGTACTAGCACCCTAGGCACCCAACGGTAGAAAGCTCGCCAGCAACATCCGAGCTCCTCTCAGGCGGAGGGCTATCCCTCTCCACCAAACACCCCAACCGAGCTTCGGCCGACAGGCCTGGACTCCCTGGCAGGCCACAGTAATGACCACGACTCTGCTCCACTTCCTGTAACAGATCCCGCACGGCTCCATCATGCTCTGGCAAGTCACGACAACAGACATCACTCCACTTTCCACAGCAGGCTCCACGTGGCAGGCCACGGCGATGGCCATGACTCCACTTCACTACTCTCCATAACAAACTCCTCATGGCCCCGAACGGCCCACTACCGGGCGGTTACAGACGTCGCTGTCAATCTATTACACCCTCGGCCTATAAAAAGGGACCCCCAGATATGTTATTCTCTAAGCTCTAATCTCTATCTAAAAAGTATGCTAAAATTTCCATTCGAGCACTCCATTTTTGTTGAGGCAGAGAACTGACTTGAGCATCGGAGGGTCTTGCCGGAGCACCCCCACCTCCAGTTTAGACTTTCTTTGCAGGTGCCGGCAGCGACCGCGACTCCCTCGACTCCAGCTTCTCCGACGCCGGTGGATTTTTGCACCAACAAGCCTATTAGGGTTACCTCCTCAGGCACATCAACCAAAGTCCAAACTTGATTAGTATACATAAAGTTTATTTTGGATTTCATGGCTTCAAGCTACTTGTTAGAGTCACTACTTATGACATCTTTTGAATAGGTCATTGGATCATCATTCTCAATGATGTATGATGTGTTGTCATTCTCAATGATAAATCCATACCTAAGTGGTACATTACGCACTCTACTTGACCTTCAGAGAGGAGGTGTGTGTAGTGACTGTGCCTCAATAATGGGTACTGTTGGTGCAAAAATCCGCCTGCGTCGAAGGAGCTGGAGTCGAGGGAGTCGCGGTCATCGTCGGGACCTACAAAAGAAGTCTAAACCAGAGGTGGGGTTGCTCCGGCAAGACCCTCTGATGCTCAAGTCAGTTCTCTGCCTCAACAAGAATGGAGTGCTCGAACGGAAATTTTAGTAGAGTTTCTAGGTAAAAATGAGAGCTTAGAGAATAACGTATCTGGGGTCCCCCTTTTATAGGTGGAGGGAGCAACAGACTGATAGCGATGTTTGTAACCGTCCGGCAGTGGGCTGCCCACGGTCAGATGGAGTTTGTTGCGAAGAGTAGTAGAGTGGAATCATGGCTATCATCGGGATGTGCCACGTGGAGTCTGTAGCGGGGGTGGAGCGGCGTCCGTTGTTGTGACTTGCCAGAGGATGGAGAAATCGCGTGGTATCCATCGTAGGATGTGGAGTAGGATCGTGGCCATTATTGCGGTCTGCCAGGGAGTGATGGAGCCACGCAAAATCCATCGCAGGAAGTGGCGCAGAGTTGTGACCGTTGCTGTGGCCTACTAGAGGGTCCAGGCCTGTCGGTCAAAGTCCGGCTGGAGTGTCTGGCGGGGAGGGGTGGCTAGTTGCCTGTCTGAGAGGAGCTCAGAGTCTGGCTCTCATGGGAGTTCGAATGAAGTCTTCCTTCGGTTGAAGTCAGGGATGAAGTCCGGCTCCCGCGGGAGTCCGGATGGAGTCTTCCAGTAGCTGGAGTCAGAGACGAGATCTGGCTCCCATAGGAGTCCGGGTGAGGTCCTCCAGCAGTCGAGGTCGGGGATGAAGTCCGGACGGAGTCTTCCTTCGACCGGAGTTGGAGACAAGATCCGGCTCCTGTAAGAGTCTGGGTTGAGTCTTCCTGCAATTGGAGTTGTGGGTGAAGTCCGGCTCCCGTAGGAGTCCGGACGAAGTTTACCTGTAAGTGAAGTCGTGGGTGGAGCCCAGCTCCCGTAGAAGTTCGGGCGAAGTCTTCCAGCAGTTGAGGTTGGGGATGAAGTCCGGACGGAGTCTTCGTTCGGTCGGAGTCGGAGACAAGATCTGGCTCCCGTAGGAGTCCGGACTGAGTCTTCCTGCAATTGGAGTTGTGGGTGAAGTCCGGCTCCCGTAGGAGTCCAGACGAAGTTTACTTGTAAGTGAAGTCATGGGCGGAGCCCGGCTCCCGTAGAAGTTCGGGCGAAATCTTCTAGCAGTCGAGGTCGGGGATGAAGTCCGGATGGAGTCTTCCTTCGGTCGGAGTCGGAGACAAGATCCTGTAGGAACCAGATCTAGGGTTTCAGGGTTAGATCTTGAAACTTTTTCAAGATCATACAGCGGAAGACTAAAATAAATCAAAATTTATTTTTTAAGATCAGAAAATCCCTAGATCTAAGATCCTATTACATGATTATTACATAGCATTAAATCAAAAATTAAAATATATATAAATATAGTATGAACTACATGTTGATCATATCAACATGTTTCTATACTAGCTACATCTAATGTATGTATTAAATAATAGATCAGATCTATTACCTTGCAAGTTAGACGCTCTAACCTCGCTGATCCAGGCTTAAGGATGATATTGCAATCCGCACACGCGTCCAGCCTCTAGGAGTCATCCACACGAGCCCACGAATCTCGATCAGAAGTCCTGCTTCAGGAAATCAGCACAGTATGCTAGTACTGCGCTGATCCTTCTTTGATGGTTGATCAGGTGCCTCCTTCTTCTTGATTTGGACTCTTCCAAAGATGAAAAGTAGAAAGAGGAGTTTCAGATCTGAGACACTCTCAGAAAACTCAAGATGGAGGGAGGAAAGATATGAAAACAAAAACCCAAGAAGAAGACCCTCTTCTTCTTCACGTTTTTCTCTCTAGACACCTAAACTTGCATCTTTTATATCTCCACGACTCAAAGGTATTTCTCTCTTATTTTTGGATGGAAGAAAGGCCTCTCAAATATCTATCTCTCCTTAAAATTTCATAAAAAAACTCGTCTTATATAGAGAGATATGATAGAGTCTTTGTCTAGGTCAAACACCTAGTCAAGGCTTATCCAAACATGGCAAGTTAAGGGACGCCCAACTCTTGAGCACCTCCTCCATATTTTCACACATGGATTACTAAAAAAGGGTGTACAATGTAAACCCTAAAATTCACAAAAATTTCAAAAAAAATTTGGATAAATTCGGTGCAAAATTGAAAGAGTTTTGGATTTCTAAAACTCTATCTCATAGAATTCAAAATCCAAACTTATTCCTTTTAGATTTGATCCAAATCACCTTCCATGTAAGAAAGAAGAGAGGAGACCTTTTGTGAACGTGGGAGAGATCTGGGAGAGGGCTTTTGTCGCACAAAATAAGTGGAGATTGGCGTTGAATAAGAGAGAGGGCGTGGAGAAGGTTTATGTGGCGCAAGGTGGAATCCTAGTCCTACTAGGATTCTGTCTCATAACTTGTTTTAATTTGGTTTCCCAAACCAAATCAAATCAAAATTAGATCAACCTAATTAAAATAGGTCTTAACCTAATTAAGAACCTAATTTAATCAGATTAGATTAGATTTAAATCTGATTTAATTTTCTAATCAAATTAGAAATTAGATTGACCCAAGTCCTAGTTGAACTAGGACTAGTCTTTCCTTGCACTTGGCTTATCCAATAAACCAATTGGACTTGATCCAATCAAGCCCAAACCAAATCTAATTAAATCATATTTAATTAGACTTAATCTCAGCCCATTGGCTTAATCAAATTAAGCCAATTAGCAATCAAATTGCTAATCGATCCTCTTGCAACACTTGCACTGGGTTAAATGTCAATCGTATTGATTATTTAACCCTATAATGATTCTTAATCGTTGATCAACCATCCGATTGGATCATGAACTCTAATGTGTGTGACCTCATAGGTCTGAACCTAAGCCGGTAGCATAGAAACAAATTTCTATACCAATCGAAGTGACCATCTAGCAATGGTACCCGACGTCCGGATAGGTCGAATGTGTAGAACAACATCCTTAGAACCCATGCGGATATAGTTTTCATATAATTCATCCCCTTGACCAAAATGATCATAGGACACCCCAGAGCTCAACTGTCAACTCTGATCAGGTTGTCCACATTGTATTTCAAAATATCAAATCCATCTGATGGATTACCCTGGCCAAGGTTTTGCTAAATTGAAATACAGCGACTCATTCTTCTCCAACTCTTGGAGTGGTTAATCCCATCTCGATCACACTCTGACTTCGCAAGTACTTGACTGTGCCCAGAAGCCTTTCGTCCCTGAATTAGAAATTCAGTTAGTCCGGTACCAAAGCACAGTGAGTTGCTTGCAAGTCACTGAGGTGATCTCAAGTCTAAGGGACACTTATACCTATATCCCATCAGAGACATTCTCGACAGCAGAATGCTCTGGAGTTGGTCACGTTCAATGACGATATACCCTTACATCTCACCTGTATGCCATACCAGTGTCTCCACACTCTTTGGTTAAGAGGACAACCAACCCATATGGCCTACAGCGACCTATGCTCGATAGAAGCTGTCGTCCTTATTAACAGCCTATCATTTGGTCGTGAACAGTTTTAAGGACTAATCGATAAATCCTCTCTTTATCGAACCTAAATAGTCCTAAGGACTTCATCATAACAACGGAGTTCATTAGAAGATGAAAGCTTATGATGAAAATGCCAAATATATTTTATTTATTAACAAATCAATTACAATACTTGGTTGCTCAACCATCAACAGCTTGACGATTGGCTTTTTGGGACACATTTCCCAACAACTCCCACTTGTCCTAAAGCCACTCGGCACAGTATCTAATACCCATCTTCAACTTGTGGTTGTCGAACTTCTTTATTGCCAGGGCTTTAGTGAAGGGGTCGGCTAGGTTCTCCTTTCCATCGATCTTCTGAAGGTCGACGTCACCTCGATCCACGATCTCCCGGACCAGGTGGAAGCGGTGCAAGATGTGCTTCGTCCGCTGATGTGCTTTGGGTTCCTTCACCTGAGCTATGGTACCAGTGCTGTCGCAGTAGAGCAGGACTGGACCATCGAAGGAGGATGCTATTCCGAGCTCATTGATGAATTTTCTCAGCCACACAGCTTCTTTTGCGGCATCCGATGCTGCGATATACTCTGCTTCACAAACAGAGTCTGCCACAGTATGCTGCTTGGAACTCTTCCAGCAGATGGCTCCACCATTCAGAGTAAAGATATAACCCGACACACTCCTGCTGTCATCATGGTCAGATTGGAAGCTGGAGTCTGTGAACCCCACAAGTTTCAGATCTGACTCGTCATAAATCAACCATTGGTCCTTAGTATTTCTCAAATATTTAAGGATGGCTTTGACCACTTTCTAGTGGTTTTCTCTAGGATCAGATTGGTATCTACTCACTACTCCTAGTGAGTATGCCACATCTGGCCTTGTACATGTCATGGCGTACATGATAGATCCCACGGCTGAAGCATATGGGACTCTACTCATACGCTCTCTCTCTTCAGGAGTTGTCGGACAATCCTTCTTAGAGAGAGAAATTCCTTGGCCTATCGGTAGATAGCCCTTCTTAGAATTCTCCATGTTGAACCTCTTCAGCACAGTGTCTATGTACATGGACTGGGATAACCCAAGCATCCTTTTAGATCTATCCCTATAGATCTTCATCCCTAGGATGTAAGATGCTTCACCCAAGTCCTTCATGGAGAACTGTGATGACAACCAAACTTTTATTCCCTATAGTGCGGAGATGTCATTCCCGATTAAGAGAATGTCATCCACGTACAAGACAAGGAATACCACAACTGGACCATTTGCCCATTTATCGATGCAGGGCTCTTCTCCATTCTTAATGAAGCCATACATTTTGATCACCTTATCAAAATGCATGTTTCAACTCCGAGAAGCTTGCTTCAGTCCATAAATGGATCTCTGAAGCTTGCACACCTTGGACTCATCTGTGGATGTAAACCCTTCAGGTTGTATCATATACACCTCTTCAGTCAGTTCTTCATTCAGGAAAGCTGTCTTTACATCCATCTGCCAGATCTCATAATCCAGATGGGCAGCTATTGCAAGCATTATCCGAATAGATTTGAGCATTGCCACAGGGGAAAACATCTCGTCATAGTCAATACCATAACGTTGACAATACCCCTTGGCAACCAGACGGGCTTTATAGGTCTCCAACTTTCCGTCTGCGCCCCTCTTCCTTTTGAAGACCCATTTACACCCAATAGGTTTAACCCCTTCAGGTGGGTCAACCAATGTCCATACATCGTTGACCTTCATGGACTCCATTTCGGATTTCATGGCTTCAAGCCATTTCTCGGAATCAGATCTCTGCATAGCATCCATATAGGTGATCGGATCCTCATTATTCTCATCAAGTTCGATGGGATCACCGTTCCGGACCAAGAAACTGTAGTATCTGTCCGGCTGACGCGGTACTCTACTGGATCGCCTTAATGGTGCAGGTATATTGGGCTCCGGATGTGATCTAATCATATCCGACTCAGGTTCAGCTATTGGTGTCGGTCCTTCTACCTGTTGAACTTCATCAAGTTCAACCTTAGAGGCAACGGTTCCTTCACCAAGGAACTCCTTTTCTAAAAAGATTGCCTTAAGGCTGACGAACACCTTTTGTTCATCAGCATGGTAGAAAAAATATCCTTTTGTCTCTTTGGGGTACCCTATGAATAAGCATTTGTCAGACCTAGGTCCAAGTTTGTCTGTGACTAATCGTTTGACATAGGTCGGGCACCCCCAGACCCTAAGGTGTGAAAGTGCTGGCTTACGTCCCGTCCATATCTCATATGGAGTCTTAATTACAGACTTACTTGGAATCCTATTTAACAGATAACAGGCCGATTCGAGTGCATATCCCCAGAAGGATATCAGCAAGCTAGCAAAAACCCATCATGGATCGGACCATGTCTAACAAAGTCTGATTCTTCCTTTCAAACACACCATTATGCTGTGGTGTTCCTGGAGGAGTCCATTGGGAGAAAATCCCATTCTCTCCTAGATATGTGAGAAACTCACTAGAAAGGTATTCTCCTCCTCGATCAGATCGAAGAGTTTTAATACTCTTCCCAGTTTATTTTTCCACTTCACTTCGGAATCGTTTGAACATTTCAAATGAATCCGACTTATGTTTCATCAGATAGACATATCCATATAGGTATAGGTCATCCGTGAAAGCTATGAAGTAGAAATATCCACCTCTAGCACTGGTGCTCATGGGCCCACATACATCAGTATGTACTAGGCCCAAGAGCTCAGTAGCTCTCTCACCTTTTTCAGTAAAAGGTGACTTGGTCATTTTACCAAGAAGACAGAACTCACAGGTTGCAAGTGATTCACAATCACTGACTTTGAGGATTCCCTCTTGAGTCAACCTGTTTATTCTGTTCTTATTTATATGACCAAGCCTCCAATGCCATAAGTAGATATTTGACACACTATCTAATCTAGGGTGCTTTCCAGTAGAATAGACTCTTATCAGGCTTGATCTTTTTGGTCTGGCTCTGCACAGATGTCCCAGCCTGAACTTGCACCTTCTTGACTTTCTTCTTCTTGTTCTTCTTTCCTTTCTCAAAAGGTTGAGAACCAGAAGACGAACCTCCCACTGAGTTCACCGACTCCTTGAGGAGTTGGTGATCCTTCTCAAAATTCTGAAGCAACCCCAGTAACCCGTGGTAGTTTTCTTCAGACTTTGTCATTCTATAATGAGTGAAGAATGGGAGATAAGACTTGGGCAGCGAGTTCGGTATTGCATCTTTCCCAAGCTGCTCATGCAAGGGAAAGCCGAGCTTGCTCAATCGTTCCATCAGTTCGATCATGTACAATACATGATCAGTGACAGAGACACCATCCCACATTTTGGTGTTGAAGATGGCACAACTAGTCTTGTGCCTCTCCACATCATCGGGTGTGCCAAAGGCATCCTCCAACACTTGAAGCATGTCCTTTGGCTGAGCCGTCTCGAATCTACGACTGAACTCATCGCTCATGACAGCTAGCATGATACAGCGCACCGTGGTCCGGTCACTGAGCCACTTCTGGTAAGTGTCTCTGACTGTTCCACGTGCATTGACAGCTGGCTCCTCAGGTGCAGGATCCATTATCACATATAGGATCCGTTCATGCTCCAGGACTATCTTCAACTTTCGGTACTAGCTACCGAAGTTGGGTCCCACCAACTTATCATTTTCCAACAATGATCGGAGCGATAGGGAAGTGGCCATATTTGCACAAAGGAGAACCATAACCTAATTAGTAATTGATTCATTAAACCTAAAGATTTGGACTTTAATCAAAAGGTTTCTCCCACTATTTTATTCGAATTGGTAGCCTCTACCTCCAACTCGAGGAATTACCCTAATTCCTTAGCGGGTACTAGAATCCACTTAGACTGCACACAAGCCCAACTTTGGTTGGTCAACCCATGTACATCTACGGGTAGGTTCATAACCAATTGTTTCTCTAAATAATTTCTAGTAATTTTAATTTTGCCCCAGAAACCTAATCAGTAGGCTTTGGCCTCCACTGTAAGGATCTGGTTAGGTCCAACCATTAACATGATCATACTTGGTGTATCTAACCAACGAATGATTAAGCCCAACTTTGGTTGGCTCACCTAACCACCATTAGAGAGACACTTCCAAGTCATCATATGATGAGTGATAATTCCATTAGTCAACAAGCACCAAGCCTTTGGGTCTGCAATGATTATTGAGTTAATGGACTCATTATCAAACACCTTAATGGGAGGCTATGACTCAGTTATCTTCATAACTTTATCATTTTAAGGACCTAATAATTTTAGAGGATTTAAATAATATAGAGGATGAAGTCAGATGAACCAGCTTATCATGATCCTCCCACTGGCTTCACCAAGTCAGCTTAAGGGAGACCAGGGCTGGTCTAGGAGCACCTAAATCAGTCACACTGATTTACCTAGCTGACATGGATCAGCTCGAATAGTCAAGTGATCAGATCAAAACATAATTTCACCAAGAGGCCAGGTAAGTTCGATCAGTGGGAGGGTCTGCCAAAGCTTGCCTTAGACACCATCAGAAATGGCCAGGTAAGCGGGCTCCCAATTAAAAACCACCGGTCTGGTTTACCTTAGACACCAACTGGTTTAATTAGTTTCGATTAGATCA
>NC_026008.2:14768232-14825221 GCF_000442705.2 Elaeis guineensis | reverse complement strand
TCCAAACCAAAATCTAATTAAATCATATTTAATTAGACTTAATCTCAGCCCATTGGCTTAATCAAATTAAGCCAATTAGCAATCAAATTGCTAATCGATCCTCTTGCAACACTTGCACTGGGTTAAATGTCAATCGTATTGATTATTTAACCCTATAATGATTCTTAATCGTTGATCAACCATCCGATTGGATCATGAACTCTAATGTGTGTGACCTCATAGGTCTGAACCTAAGCCGGTAGCATAGAAACAAATTTCTATACCAATCGAAGTGACCATCTAGCAATGGTACCCGACGTCCGGATAGGTCGAATGTGTAGAACAACATCCTTAGAACCCATGCGGATATAGTTTTCATATAATTCATCCCCTTGACCAAAATGATCATAGGACACCCCAGAGCTCAACTGTCAACTCTGATCAGGTTGTCCACATTGTATTTCAAAATATCAAATCCATCTGATGGATTACCCTGGCCAAGGTTTTGCTAAATTGAAATACAGCGACTCATTCTTCTCCAACTCTTGGAGTGGTTAATCCCATCTCGATCACACTCTGACTTCGCAAGTACTTGACTGTGCCCAGAAGCCTTTCGTCCCTGAATTAGAAATTCAGTTAGTCCGGTACCAAAGCACAGTGAGTTGCTTGCAAGTCACTGAGGTGATCTCAAGTCTAAGGGACACTTATACCTATATCCCATCAGAGACATTCTCGACAGCAGAATGCTCTGGAGTTGGTCACGTTCAATGACGATATACCCTTACATCTCACCTGTATGCCATACCAGTGTCTCCACACTCTTTGGTTAAGAGGACAACCAACCCATATGGCCTACAGCGACCTATGCTCGATAGAAGCTGTCGTCCTTATTAACAGCCTATCATTTGGTCGTGAACAGTTTTAAGGACTAATCGATAAATCCTCTCTTTATCGAACCTAAATAGTCCTAAGGACTTCATCATAACAACGGAGTTCATTAGAAGATGAAAGCTTATGATGAAAATGCCAAATATATTTTATTTATTAACAAATCAATTACAATACTTGGTTGCTCAACCATCAACAGCTTGACGATTGGCTTTTTGGGACACATTTCCCAACAACTCCCACTTGTCCTAAAGCCACTCGGCACAGTATCTAATACCCATCTTCAACTTGTGGTTGTCGAACTTCTTTATTGCCAGGGCTTTAGTGAAGGGGTCGGCTAGGTTCTCCTTTCCATCGATCTTCTGAAGGTCGACGTCACCTCGATCCACGATCTCCCGGACCAGGTGGAAGCGGTGCAAGATGTGCTTCGTCCGCTGATGTGCTTTGGGTTCCTTCACCTGAGCTATGGTACCAGTGCTGTCGCAGTAGAGCAGGACTGGACCATCGAAGGAGGATGCTATTCCGAGCTCATTGATGAATTTTCTCAGCCACACAGCTTCTTTTGCGGCATCCGATGCTGCGATATACTCTGCTTCACAAACAGAGTCTGCCACAGTATGCTGCTTGGAACTCTTCCAGCAGATGGCTCCACCATTCAGAGTAAAGATATAACCCGACACACTCCTGCTGTCATCATGGTCAGATTGGAAGCTGGAGTCTGTGAACCCCACAAGTTTCAGATCTGACTCGTCATAAATCAACCATTGGTCCTTAGTATTTCTCAAATATTTAAGGATGGCTTTGACCACTTTCTAGTGGTTTTCTCTAGGATCAGATTGGTATCTACTCACTACTCCTAGTGAGTATGCCACATCTGGCCTTGTACATGTCATGGCGTACATGATAGATCCCACGGCTGAAGCATATGGGACTCTACTCATACGCTCTCTCTCTTCAGGAGTTGTCGGACAATCCTTCTTAGAGAGAGAAATTCCTTGGCCTATCGGTAGATAGCCCTTCTTAGAATTCTCCATGTTGAACCTCTTCAGCACAGTGTCTATGTACATGGACTGGGATAACCCAAGCATCCTTTTAGATCTATCCCTATAGATCTTCATCCCTAGGATGTAAGATGCTTCACCCAAGTCCTTCATGGAGAACTGTGATGACAACCAAACTTTTATTCCCTATAGTGCGGAGATGTCATTCCCGATTAAGAGAATGTCATCCACGTACAAGACAAGGAATACCACAACTGGACCATTTGCCCATTTATCGATGCAGGGCTCTTCTCCATTCTTAATGAAGCCATACATTTTGATCACCTTATCAAAATGCATGTTTCAACTCCGAGAAGCTTGCTTCAGTCCATAAATGGATCTCTGAAGCTTGCACACCTTGGACTCATCTGTGGATGTAAACCCTTCAGGTTGTATCATATACACCTCTTCAGTCAGTTCTTCATTCAGGAAAGCTGTCTTTACATCCATCTGCCAGATCTCATAATCCAGATGGGCAGCTATTGCAAGCATTATCCGAATAGATTTGAGCATTGCCACAGGGGAAAACATCTCGTCATAGTCAATACCATAACGTTGACAATACCCCTTGGCAACCAGACGGGCTTTATAGGTCTCCAACTTTCCGTCTGCGCCCCTCTTCCTTTTGAAGACCCATTTACACCCAATAGGTTTAACCCCTTCAGGTGGGTCAACCAATGTCCATACATCGTTGACCTTCATGGACTCCATTTCGGATTTCATGGCTTCAAGCCATTTCTCGGAATCAGATCTCTGCATAGCATCCATATAGGTGATCGGATCCTCATTATTCTCATCAAGTTCGATGGGATCACCGTTCCGGACCAAGAAACTGTAGTATCTGTCCGGCTGACGCGGTACTCTACTGGATCGCCTTAATGGTGCAGGTATATTGGGCTCCGGATGTGATCTAATCATATCCGACTCAGGTTCAGCTATTGGTGTCGGTCCTTCTACCTGTTGAACTTCATCAAGTTCAACCTTAGAGGCAACGGTTCCTTCACCAAGGAACTCCTTTTCTAAAAAGATTGCCTTAAGGCTGACGAACACCTTTTGTTCATCAGCATGGTAGAAAAAATATCCTTTTGTCTCTTTGGGGTACCCTATGAATAAGCATTTGTCAGACCTAGGTCCAAGTTTGTCTGTGACTAATCGTTTGACATAGGTCGGGCACCCCCAGACCCTAAGGTGTGAAAGTGCTGGCTTACGTCCCGTCCATATCTCATATGGAGTCTTAATTACAGACTTACTTGGAATCCTATTTAACAGATAACAGGCCGATTCGAGTGCATATCCCCAGAAGGATATCAGCAAGCTAGCAAAAACCCATCATGGATCGGACCATGTCTAACAAAGTCTGATTCTTCCTTTCAAACACACCATTATGCTGTGGTGTTCCTGGAGGAGTCCATTGGGAGAAAATCCCATTCTCTCCTAGATATGTGAGAAACTCACTAGAAAGGTATTCTCCTCCTCGATCAGATCGAAGAGTTTTAATACTCTTCCCAGTTTATTTTTCCACTTCACTTCGGAATCGTTTGAACATTTCAAATGAATCCGACTTATGTTTCATCAGATAGACATATCCATATAGGTATAGGTCATCCGTGAAAGCTATGAAGTAGAAATATCCACCTCTAGCACTGGTGCTCATGGGCCCACATACATCAGTATGTACTAGGCCCAAGAGCTCAGTAGCTCTCTCACCTTTTTCAGTAAAAGGTGACTTGGTCATTTTACCAAGAAGACAGAACTCACAGGTTGCAAGTGATTCACAATCACTGACTTTGAGGATTCCCTCTTGAGTCAACCTGTTTATTCTGTTCTTATTTATATGACCAAGCCTCCAATGCCATAAGTAGATATTTGACACACTATCTAATCTAGGGTGCTTTCCAGTAGAATAGACTCTTATCAGGCTTGATCTTTTTGGTCTGGCTCTGCACAGATGTCCCAGCCTGAACTTGCACCTTCTTGACTTTCTTCTTCTTGTTCTTCTTTCCTTTCTCAAAAGGTTGAGAACCAGAAGACGAACCTCCCACTGAGTTCACCGACTCCTTGAGGAGTTGGTGATCCTTCTCAAAATTCTGAAGCAACCCCAGTAACCCGTGGTAGTTTTCTTCAGACTTTGTCATTCTATAATGAGTGAAGAATGGGAGATAAGACTTGGGCAGCGAGTTCGGTATTGCATCTTTCCCAAGCTGCTCATGCAAGGGAAAGCCGAGCTTGCTCAATCGTTCCATCAGTTCGATCATGTACAATACATGATCAGTGACAGAGACACCATCCCACATTTTGGTGTTGAAGATGGCACAACTAGTCTTGTGCCTCTCCACATCATCGGGTGTGCCAAAGGCATCCTCCAACACTTGAAGCATGTCCTTTGGCTGAGCCGTCTCGAATCTACGACTGAACTCATCGCTCATGACAGCTAGCATGATACAGCGCACCGTGGTCCGGTCACTGAGCCACTTCTGGTAAGTGTCTCTGACTGTTCCACGTGCATTGACAGCTGGCTCCTCAGGTGCAGGATCCATTATCACATATAGGATCCGTTCATGCTCCAGGACTATCTTCAACTTTCGGTACTAGCTACCGAAGTTGGGTCCCACCAACTTATCATTTTCCAACAATGATCGGAGCGATAGGGAAGTGGCCATATTTGCACAAAGGAGAACCATAACCTAATTAGTAATTGATTCATTAAACCTAAAGATTTGGACTTTAATCAAAAGGTTTCTCCCACTATTTTATTCGAATTGGTAGCCTCTACCTCCAACTCGAGGAATTACCCTAATTCCTTAGCGGGTACTAGAATCCACTTAGACTGCACACAAGCCCAACTTTGGTTGGTCAACCCATGTACATCTACGGGTAGGTTCATAACCAATTGTTTCTCTAAATAATTTCTAGTAATTTTAATTTTGCCCCAGAAACCTAATCAGTAGGCTTTGGCCTCCACTGTAAGGATCTGGTTAGGTCCAACCATTAACATGATCATACTTGGTGTATCTAACCAACGAATGATTAAGCCCAACTTTGGTTGGCTCACCTAACCACCATTAGAGAGACACTTCCAAGTCATCATATGATGAGTGATAATTCCATTAGTCAACAAGCACCAAGCCTTTGGGTCTGCAATGATTATTGAGTTAATGGACTCATTATCAAACACCTTAATGGGAGGCTATGACTCAGTTATCTTCATAACTTTATCATTTTAAGGACCTAATAATTTTAGAGGATTTAAATAATATAGAGGATGAAGTCAGATGAACCAGCTTATCATGATCCTCCCACTGGCTTCACCAAGTCAGCTTAAGGGAGACCAGGGCTGGTCTAGGAGCACCTAAATCAGTCACACTGATTTACCTAGCTGACATGGATCAGCTCGAATAGTCAAGTGATCAGATCAAAACATAATTTCACCAAGAGGCCAGGTAAGTTCGATCAGTGGGAGGGTCTGCCAAAGCTTGCCTTAGACACCATCAGAAATGGCCAGGTAAGCGGGCTCCCAATTAAAAACCACCGGTCTGGTTTACCTTAGACACCAACTGGTTTAATTAGTTTTGATTAGATCAACCTAACAGTTCGTGCTAGACCGCTTAGCCAAAAATCAAGTCCATTTGGTTCTCGTTAAAGACATGGACTTGACCAACTACAACTATTGTAATTGATCTAGAGAATCCTTGACCTAATCTAAGACAACAATTGATTAGATTTAGTCAATTCTCTAATTAAGTTCATCTTTAATCTAACCATAGGTCTAACCCAATTAATGGACCTAATTTCCACTAACCAATTAATCCAATGTGTTATGATTTGTGTCTTAGGTTCTTCAATTCACAATCCTAGAACCTAATCAAACAACTTCTTAATTCTTAATTAAGTTTTGGGCTGAGGGTTGGGTTCGGTTTTTCAAAAAATAATTTTCATATTTGTAAAACAATTTTATAATATGATTCTACCAATCATATTGCATGTTTGATTCATAATCAAGATGCAAGTGAAATAAACATGAAACTACTTTAGATCTAATCTAAACAGGTTCATGTAATTGAAACAATTTCAACTTTAAATAATTTCTTTGCATAAAAATTATTAACAAAGAGATTTTATTTCAGATTTAAACATCTTTTAAATCTAATAAATCATAAATTTAATCTAGATCATATCTAACAAATTTATGATTAAAGATAGATCTACACAAACTAGGACAACCTTTGCACTGTAAGGGGTAAACCTTACAGCAGGACAACCTTGCAATTTGTGATTGATCTAAAATTTTAATTTCAGATTTAATAATCAGATTATAAATTAGATCTAATCTAAAAAATAATCTAAGCATATATAAATAATCATGTAATAAAGAACCTAGGCTCTGATACCAATTGTAGGAACCAGATCTAGGGTTTCAGGGTTAGATCTTGAAACTTTTTCAAGATCATACAGCGGAAGACTAAAATAAATCAAAATTTATTTTCTAAGATCAGAAAATCCCTAGATATAAGATCCTATTACATGATTATTATATAGCATTAAATCAAAAATTAAAATATATATAAATATAGTATGAACTACATGTTGATCATATCAACATGTTTCTATACTAGCTACATCTAATGTATGTATTAAATAATAGATCAGATCTATTACCTTGCAAGTTAGACGCTCTAACCTCGCTGATCCAGGCTTAAGGATGATGTTGCAATCCGCACACGCGTCCGGCCTCTAGGAGTCGTCCACACGAGCCCACGAATCTCGATCAGAAGTCCTGCTTCAGGAAATCAGCACAGTATGCTAGTACTGCGCTGATCCTTCTTTGATGGTTGATCAGGTGCCTCCTTCTTCTTGATTTGGACTCTTCCAAAGATGAAAAGTAGAAAGAGGAGTTTCAGATCTGAGACACTCTCAGAAAACTCAAGATCGAGGGAGGAAAGATATGAAAACAAAAACCCAAGAAGAAGACCCTCTTCTTCTTCACGTTTTTCTCTCTAGACACCCAAACTTGCATCTTTTATATCTCCACGACCCAAAGGTATTTCTCTCTGATTTTTATAAGAAAGAAAGGCCTCTCAAATATCTATCTCTCCTTAAAATTTCATAAAAAAACTCGTCTTATATAGAGAGATATGATAGAGTCTTTGTCTAGGTCAAACACCTAGTCAAGGCTTATCCAAACATGGCAAGTTAAGGGACGCCCAACTCTTGAGCACCTCCTCCATATTTTCATACATGGATCATCAGAAAAGGGTGTACAATGTAAACCCTAAAAGTTACAAAAATTTCAAAAAAAATTTGGATAAATTCGGTGCAAAATTGAAAGAGTTTTGGATTTCTAAAACTCTATCTCATAGAATTCAAAATCCAAACTTATTCCTTTTAGATTTGATCCAAATCACCTTCCATGTAAGAAAGAAGAGAGGAGACCTTTTGTGAACGTGGGAGAGATCTGGGAGAGGGCTTTTGTCGCACAAAATAAGTGGAGATTGGCGTTGAATAAGAGAGAGGGCATGGAGAAGGTTTATGTGGCGCAAGGTGGAATCCTAGTCCTACTAGGATTCTGTCTCATAACTTGTTTTAATTTGGTTTCCCAAACCAAATCAAATCAAAATTAGATCAACCCAATTAAAATAGGTCTTAACCTAATTAAGAACCTAATTTAATCAGATTATATTAGATTTAAATCTGATTTAATTTTCTAATCAAATTAGAAATTAGATTGACCCAAGTCCTAGTTGAACTAGGACTAGTCTTTCCTTGCACTTGGCTTATCCAATAAACCAATTGGACTTGATCCAATCAAGCCCAAACCAAATCTAATTAAATCATATTTAATTAGACTTAATCTCAGCCCATTGGCTTAATCAAATTAAGCCAATTAGCAATCAAATTGCTAATCGATCCTCCTGCAACACTTGCACTGGGTTAAATGTCAATCGTATTGATTATTTAACCCTATAATGATTCTTAATCATTGATCAACCATCCGATCGGATCATGAACTCTAATGTGTGTGACCTCATAGGTCCGAACCTAAGCTGGTAGCATAGAAACAAATTTCTATACCAATCGAAGTGACCATCTAGCAATGGTACCCGACGTCCGGATAGGTCGAATGTGTAGAACAACATCCTTAGAACCCATGCGGATATAGTTTTCATATAATTCATCTCCTTGACCAAAATGATCATAGGACACCCCAGAGCTCAACTGTCAACTCTGATCAGGTTGTCCACATTGTATTTCAAAATATCAAATCCATCTGATGGATTACCCTGGTCAAGATTTTGCTAAATTGAAATACAGCGACTCATTCTTCTCCAACTCTTGGAGTGGTTAATCCCATCTCGATCACACTCTGACTTCGCAAGTACTTGACTGTTCCCAGAAGCCTTCCGTCTCTGAATTAGAAATTCAGTTAGTCCGGTACCAAAGCACAGTGAGTTGCTTGCAAGTCACTGAGGTGATCTCAAGTCTAAGGGACACTTATACCTATATCCCATCAGAGACATTCTCGACAGCAGAATGCTCTGGAGTTGGTCACGTTCAATGACGATATACCCTTACATCTCACCTGTATGCCATACCAGTGTCTCCACACTCTTTGGTTAAGAGGACAACCAACCCATATGGCCTACAGCGACCTATGCTCGATAGAAGCTGTCGTCCTTATTAACAGCCTATCATTTGGTCGTGAACAGTTTTAAGGACTAATCGATAAATCCTCTCTTTATCGAACCTAAATAGTCCTAAGGACTTCATCATAACAACGGAGTTCATTAGAAGATGAAAGCTTATGATGAAAATGCCAAATATATTTTATTTATTAACAAATCAATTACAATACTTGGTTGCTCAACCATCAACAGCTTGACGATTGGCTTTTTGGGACACATTTCCCAACAGATCCGGCTCCCGTAGGAGTCCAGGCTGAGTCTTCCTGCAATTGGAGTTGTGGGTGAAGTCTGGCTCCTGTAGGAGTCCGGACGAAGTTTACCTGTAAGTGAAGTCGGGGGCGGAGCCCGGCTCTCGTAGGAGTCCGGGCGAAGTCTTCCAGCAGTTGAGGTCGGGGACGGAGTCCGGACGGAGTCTTCCTTCGGCCGGAGTCGGAGACAAGATCCGGCTCCCGTAGGAGTCTGGGCTGAGTCTTCCTGCAATTGGAGTTGTGGGTGAAGTCCGGCTCCCGTAGGAGTTCGGACGAAGTTTACCTGTAAGTGAAGTCGTGGGCGGAGCCCGGCTCCCGTAGGAGTCCGGGCGAAGTCTTCCAGCAGTCGAGGTCGGGGATGAAGTCCGGACGGAGTCTTCCTTCGATCGGAGTCGGAGACAAGATCCAGCTCCCGTAGGAGTCCGGGCTGAGTCTTCCTGCAATTGGAGTTTTGGGTGAAGTCTGGCTCCCGTAGGAGTCCGGACGAAGTTTACCTGTAAGTGAAGTCGTGGGCAGAGCCCGGCTCCCGTAGGAGTCCGGGCGAAGTCTTCCAGCAGTTGAGGTCAGGGACGAAGTTCGGACGGAGTCTTCCTTCGACCGGAGTCAGAGACAAGATCCGGCTCCCGTAGGAGTCCGGGCTGAGTCTTCCTGCAATTGGAGTTATGGGTGAAGTCCGGCTCCCGTAGGAGTCCGGACAAAGTTTACCTGTAAGTAAAGTCGTGGGTGGAGCTCGGCTCCCGTAAGAGTTCGGACGAAGTCTTCCAGCAGTCGAGGTCAGGGGCTAAGTCCGGACGGAGTCTTCCTTCGGTCGGAGTCGGAGACAAGATCCGGCTCCCGTAGGAGTCCGGGCTGTGTCTTCCTGCAATTGGAGTTGTGGGTGAAGTCCGACTCCCGTAGGAGTCCGGACGAAGTTTACCTATAAGTGAAGTCGTGGGCGGAGCCCGGCTCCCGTAGGAGTCCGGGCGAAGTCTTCCATCAGTCAAGGTCGGGGATGAGGTCCAGCTCCCGTAGGAGTCCGGGCGGAGTCTGGTGGTTGTAGGAATCTACCGTTGGAGGAGTTCAGCCATTGACGATGTTCGGGGTAGTTTGGATTGGAGTTGAACCTCACTGGAAGAAGTCTGGAAGGAATTCGGGGAACAGCTGATAGTCATAGAAAGTCGGCTGGCGGCGGAGCTCAGTGAGCACTTGGGGCGGCTTAATGGATGACTTGGGGAACTCATGTTGAAGGAGCTCGGGTGGTACAGTGGGAGTTCATCCGTCGGGAGAATTCAGTCAGCACTGTGGGAATCCGACTGTTGGAGAAGTCCGGAGAGATACCATCTGCGGTCGAAAGCCAGAGGAGTCCTGGGAGGGTCAATCCTGTCAAGAACTTCGGCTGAGGGTATTTTATACCCAACACCAGTCCCCCTACTTCTGAGTTCGAATTTCGAATGAAGTATAGAGAGATTGTCACAACCGAAGTTGCTCCCTTGATGTCCGCGCGCAATCATCCTCAGATATTTTGGCATTCAATGTGCATGCACTGGAGTCTTTTCAAATCGAGGTGATCCGAAGAGGCTCTTTTGGAACCTGCAGCGGAACGATGCTCAAGGCATGGCACAATAAAGGCTCTGTCGGCCGTTCGCCACTTTTTAACCGCCCACCGTCATGAGTGGGACATGCGGCGAAAAGAGACCGGTCAGAGGAGATTCGCAATCATCATTATGCCGGATCTCGGGGCCTATTTAAACCCGCACTCCTCCTCCAAGAGTCCCGCTCTATTCGACGGTCTCATTTTGGCACCCTTCTTCTCTCTGAGAACCCCAATTTTTCTTAGCGCCCTTTCCAGCCTTAGGCGTTCCTCGAGCCGTCCCCATTTTCGCACCTTCACACCTCTCCGAATCGCTTAAGTTAGTCTCGAAACTCCTTCCTCTTTTTGTTCTTCCTTCTGTCGTTCGATCTTTCTTCCTCTTGCTCTGCACATCAGTCCCCCGAGACCTTGTCCGCGATTTTCCTCGATTTTTAGGGATTTCGCCTCTGTAAGTGGCCTTCGTGTGATTCTAGATGTCTTCCAGGGCTTCTTCTTCTAGCAGCTCTAGGAGTTCGTCTATCTCAATCTCCCAGAGTCCTCAGGCGGTAGATGAACCGGTAGCTAGAGTTGAACCTCGTCCAATTTTTGCACCAGACGCCATTCCTTGTTCTCTGACTCCGGATGAACTCCAACTGATAAGAGTTCAGTATGGGGTTCCTTCGGAGTACGAACTAGAACTTCCTAGCCCGTCCGACCGGGCTAGTGCCCCTCCCCTCGGCTGCTTCTTCCTGTACCAGGAGGCCTTCCGCGTCGGACTTCGGCTTCCTCTTCCGCCTTTTGTTATTGCCCTTTTTCGATTTTTGGACATTTCTCTGGCTTCGGTTGCACCAAACTCCTTTAGGTTTTTGATAGGGTTCCTCTCTCTTTGTCATATAGTCGAAGTCCAGCCCACCCTTTCCTTGTTTAGATACTTCTACACCTTCAAGCGTCATCCCACAGTGAAGGACTAGTGGTACTTCTCCTCATAGTTCGGTAGAAAGGGGTTGCTGAAAGGTGCCCCCTCTTCTATCCATAACTGGAAGGAAAAGTTTCTATATGTTCGATGCCCGACCTTGAGGCTAGGGTTGCCCCCTTGGGGCTCCCCGAGGGACTCCGTCTGTCGGGCGCCCAGCCTGGGGGGGACGATCATCAAGCCTCCCAGAAACTCCTCCAATATCCAACTATTTCTCTCCCCAACCTCCTGAAGGAGAAGTTTCTGTTCAACATCGGCTTGAGCCCCCTGGATCCCACCAGTATTTCATCTCTTCTTTTCTTTTCTTCTTTTCCTTTCCTTTCCTCTCTCTCTCTCCCCTACTTCTCTTCTTTTCTTCTTTTTCACGCCCTCTTTCTCTTTTTCTCTTTTTTTTTTTTTTTAGGCATGGATGCCGAAGAAGCACAGATGCTTGCCAGGGGCCTGAAGGCTCTCAAAAGAAAGTGCGCCGCGGCCTCTGGGCTGGCGAAGAAGATCAGAGTGGAGGGGATGAGTTCGGCCACTCCTGTCCAAGCGACCTCAGCCACCGACGTCCTTGCAGACACTGAGCTTCCAGCCGCCCGGGCTTCCTCGAGGGGTTTGAGTTCTCCTACCGAGGTCCCCGCTGTGGAGACCCATCCTGAGGAGGTTCCAGGGGGTGAGAGGAGGAAGAGGAGGAAGACCTTGGCCCGCAGGGTCGACAGTCGCTGGGCTGCCACCGAAGAATCCCGCAGCTCTGAAGAGGAGCAGGGGGATGATCCCTTTAGTGACAGGGACCTCATAAAAAAGCTGGTAGATGGGTGCTCACTGCCTGAAGTCGTCCAGAGGATCGTCCACGTCGATTTTGCACAACGAGTCTGGGACTCGCTGGGGGCCTTCCTCGAGGTAAGCAGATTCATCTCCCTTTCTTCCTTTTGCTTCTTCATTTAATTAACTTCTCAGCTCCCATTCTGACCCTCTGATCGTTCTTACAGCTCGGACACCAACTCCTCGCCAACATCGAGACGACAAACAAGATGATGGAAGGTCAGCAGGCCGAGGCTGCCCGTCTTAAGGAAATGGCCCTCGAGGCGGCCGATCTCCGAGAGGCGCATGAGAGAGAGAGACAGACCTCGGCGGAACAGAAGGCCGCCTTGGAGGAGATGGTAAGGAGGGTGGAGGCCGAGGTTGCCAACATGGCGGAACAGATCCCGACCCTGGTCTCGAAGGCCAGGGGTCAAGCGGTGGAGGAGTTCAAGGCTTCCATCGAAATGAAGAAGTTGAAGGTTGAGTTCGGCCAAGCAGCATTCAATAAAGGGTTCGAGCTCTGTCAGGAGAAGATGATCATGAAATTCTTCGAGCTCGACCTCAGCTTCTTGGACGAGACGTCCGAGAATGAAGCCAGACCCTCCACCACCGTCGCAGCCACCGCGGACCACCCCCCAGAGATGCCGAGTCCCCCCGTTGATCCAGAGGACCGAGACCTCTAACCTTGTATTCTTCCTTTATTGCAAGTTTTCTTCTTTCTTTTGTCTTCAAGAAACGTTCAGTCAATAAAATTGGTCTCCTCCTTGTGGGGGACTTTTCTTCTCTTCTTTTTCTTTCTTTCTTTCTTCTTCTTTGTAATGAGCTGCGTCTTAATGCATTGACCTCCCGATGACAGCGCCCTGCCGAAGCACTTCCCTTGCCCTAGGGGATTCCGTTGAAGTTCACGATCCAGTGCCTGAAGAAGGAGGTTCTTCATTTGACGAAAAGGTCGAAGAAGATGGAAGGCGAGCTCCGTAGGTTGAGGGAGGGTCACTCCGAAGCCACCGCAGAGGCCACCCACTTCCGAAACCTCCACGTGAAGGGGATCATGGAGTACAGTCGGAGAAAGGCAAACTTCGTGAGGGAGCTCGAGGAACACAGAAAGTGTGCCAGTGATCGAATTTGGGCTCAAGTTGCCAAGATCAGTTCCCTCTGACTTGAGCTGTCGGTCGCTCAAGAGAGGATTAGCCAGTTGGAAGGAAGCTCATCTTGGCTTTTGACTCGGGCCGACAGTGATCGAGAATGGTCGAAGAAGGTCTCCGCTCTCCAGCAACAGCTCCAGGATGCCGAGGCGAGCTATGATGCATACCGGGCCGGCTGGCGCAAGCAGGTAGACGAATACAAAGGGAGGCTCAGGATGGTGACCGATGAAGTTGTCCGCCTTCAAGGGCAGCTAGCTGGAGGGGCTCAGCTTGCTTTCGCTCGGGATTCCAGCGAACTCCAGTCCCTGAGAAGAACTGTAGAAGAGCTATCTGTCGCCCTTGGGGAGGGAAAGGCCAAGCTGCAGCAAGTGAAGATCCAGCTGGCGTGCGAGCAGCAGGCCGTCAAGGACGTGGTGGTAGAATTTGAGGTCCTGAGAAAAAGGCATCGAGAGGTGGAGAACGAAAGCCGACGATTTCACCGTAGATACATGGAGATATTAATGAGAGAGAGGAAATTGGAAGCAGAAGTCAAAAGTTTAAGGTGCTCCCTGGCGAGGGTCGAAGCCGAGAGTTCGAGGTCGGAGGAAGCCGGGCCCCCTTAGGGCTCTTTTAGCCTTCCGTCTTCCCATGTATATATTTTTTCTTTTGTTGTTTTGTCTTGTTCTTGTTGTTTTGCTTTTCTTCCTTTAGCCTGCTGGGCTTTGTAATGTATATTTTGTGAATGAAATGAAAAGGAGATTTTGTGTTACCTCATCCATGCATTGCATTAAATCGTCATCCGCCGAACTTCTTTTGTCTCTTGACTTGTTCGACGTCGGTGTCGTTCGGAGGTGCCCAGTCATTGCCACGTTGATTTGCTTTTCTTATCGTCCATGGCCGTAGGCTCGAGCTCGTGGTCTGAACTTCGCATTACCTTGAAGGAGTCATTATTTTCTTGGCCCATGTCGAGAGCCTTCTTAGAGATCGGGGATGTTCGGTAGGAGCTCCCATCTTTGTTGAGACGAAGTTCCCTATATTTTTGGTGTAGTTTGTTTTTCATCTATTGCCGATGTAGTTCGTTGCTTTTCTTTTTAATTTTCCTCCTCTTTTCTGAGTAAGGGTCCTCCCCTTGCTTATCACGGGGTCGTGTAGGGGTGTAGAGGTGCCGTTGAGGAGACTTTTCCCTTTATCCGATCATGTTGGGCGATCAGGTTTTTGTCATCGTCAGGACGAGGTTCTCCTTCTATTCTTGACGTAGTCGATCTTAGCATATGTTAGGACAAGGTTCTCCTTTTGTTCCCAACGGGGCTGTGAGGGCACATAAAGGTCGTTGCAAGGGCCTCTGCCCCCATCCGGTCTAAAAGAATCAGGTTTTTGACTTTGCTCATGTCAGGACGAGGTTTTCCTCCTATTCCTAACATGGCTGTGGGGGCACATAAGAGCGTTGTAGGGCCTCTCCCCCCATCCGGTCTAAAAGAATCGGGCCTTTGACTTTGCTCATGTTAGGGCGAGGTTCTCCTCCTGTCCCTAACATGGCTGTGGGGGCGCATAAGGGCGTTGTAGGGCCACTCCCCTGTTGCTCCTAAATTGATTTTGATGATTACAAAGCAGATTGAATGGATACAAATATTTTAAATTGAAAAAGTCTTTATGCTCTTCAGAGACAAAATCATAATTTTACTAAAATCCTGATTTGATAGTATCATTTGGTAGAACAAATGATTTGTAATCTATTGGTGAAAATTTCATTGTTTTTGGACATATATTTTTGAAGTTATGAAGGTTTGAAGTGCATGAGTCGACTCATGAGTCAACTCATGGCACTATGAGCTGATTGGCACGCAAAAATTTCCCTTGGCATGCTGGATTTTTGGCTTGGCACGACCTGTGAGTCGACTCATGAGTCGACCCACAAAGCATGAGTCGACTCATGAGTCGACCTCTGCTATTTTGGGCCCAAAAAAATCCAGAAACCCAAATCTCTGGTCTTTGCAACAGAGGTCGACTCATGAGTCGACCCCTGAAGCATGAGTCGACTCATGAGTCGACCCCTGCGACGGAAATCATCCGCAACGGCTAGTTTTTTGCCCATTTTAATTACCTTTTATGCTCTCTAAAAATGCTCTAACGGCTCTTTTTCTGCCTAATATGTTTTCTCTTGTTTCTTAATGCTATAAAAGGTTTCAAAAGGTGAAAATACAGGAGATAATACAGAGATCCAAAATATACACGAGGAGATCAATGTGATACTCGAGAGAAAAAGAAAAGAGGATCCACAATATACACGAGAGAAAATAGGTGATCTACAATATACACGAGAGATTGTGAAAGAGAAAAGCAAGAGCGATCAAAAGGGCATTCAAGAGCATTCAAAGAGAAGGTTTTTCAAGTCAACTGTTCAACCTTGATCAAGAGTTCTTTCAAAGCCTTCAAGAAGTCTTCAATCAAAGTTCACCTTCTCCTCAAGCGTTCATTCAACTCTTCATCCACCTTGAGGAAATCCAAAAGGGGATTCTTCATTTGAGTAAAGTATTTTTATTGTTATATTCGCTCATTTAAGGAGCTATTATTGTACTTATTTGTGCTCTAAACTGTCTTACTCTTTGTGAGTAATTGTTCTTATTTTTGGAGGGTTTCCAAAATAAGGGAAGGTTGATCCGAACCTGAAATCGGAGTGTTTTGGGTTGGCTTGTACCCAAAAAATAAGTGGACTAGCTTGAGATAGCTAGTGTCGGAGTTTCCGATGTTTGTATTCGGGTTGAATACAAGTATAGTGGATTGGAATTCCCAAGTAGGAGCTTGGGGAGTGGATGTAGGTGCAAGGTTGGCACTGAACCACTATAAATCCTTGTGTTTGTGGTGTGCTTTATTGTTTCTCTTTATTTCTTTATTATATCCTTGCATTCTTGCTTTAGGTAATTAATCTTGAACTAAAGTCTTTCTCCTCATTCATCAAGCTTCTAACAAATACTTTTCATAAGTAATTAGTTAAGCTTAAATTTTTTAAAACCCAATTCACCCCCCCCTCTTGGGTTGCATAGCTGGGCAACAAGTGGTATCAGAGCCCAGTGCTCTAGCCCTTTTTTGATCTAACAATCAAAGAGCCAAAGATCTATGGCAACCCATGTCGGTACTTCTCTAGCCGAGGGGCAATCTACAAACCGACCTCCACTTTTCAATGGGTCTAATTACACCTATTGGAAAGCTCGGATGAAGATATTCATACAAGCACTCGACTATGATATGTGGAGTATCATAGTGAACGGTCCTCACACACTCACCAAGATTATAGATGGTGAGGAGTCAACCAAACCCGAGAAAGAATGGGATGAGGTTGATAAGAAATTGGCACAATTAAATGCTAAAGCTATGAATGTTCTTTATTGTGCACTAGATGCAAATGAATTTAATCGCATTTCTACTTGTGCATCTGCTAAAGAAATATGGGATAGGTTAGAAGTAACCCATGAGGGAACAAATCAAGTAAAAGAGTCTAAAATAAACATGCTTGTACATAAATATGAATTGTTTAAAATGAAGCATGATGAGTCCATAACTGCTATGTTTACTCGTTTTACTGATATAATTAATGGTTTGAAGAGTCTTGGCAAATCTTATACTAACAATGAGCTTGTAAGGAAGATTCTCAGGTCATTGCCAAGAACTTGGGAAGCCAAGGTGACTGCCATCCAAGAAGCAAAGGACTTGAATACTCTACCTCTAGAAGAGCTTCTTGGATCCTTGATGACTCATGAACTTAGCATGAAGCAACATCAAGAGGATGAAGTCAAAAAGAAAAGAACCATTGCCCTCAAATCCACGGCCTCGCCTGATGATGAAACGGATGACACTGAAGATGAAGAACAGGATGAAGAGATGGCACTCATCACCCAGAGATTTAAGAAGTTTCTAAGAAAAAAGAAACAGGGGATGAGAAAGAAGTCATTCACAAAAGGGGAACAAAGCAAAGAGAAAGAGAAAGATCAACCCCTTATATGCTACGAGTGCAAGAAGCCGGGACATTTCAAATCCGAATGTCCACAACTGAAGAAAGGTCCCAAAAAGTTCAAAAAGAAAGCAATGATGGCGACTTGGAGTGCGAGTGATGACTCAAGCTCCGATGAGGAAACCTCAACAGAACAAGCCAACCTGTGCCTTATGGCACACGAAAATGAGGTAACTTCTGAATCCCCTAGTGAATTTATTTTTGAAGAATTGCATGAAGCATTCTATGATTTAATTGATGAATTAAAGAAACTAGGGATGAAAAACAAAGAACTGAAATTGAAAAATCAGTCCTTAGTGAAACAAGCTGAAAACCTTTCAATTGAAAAATCCACCTTAATTCAAGAAAATCAAAGCTTAAAGAATGAAATTAACAAGCTGAAACCTATAGTAGATAAGTTCACCTTAAGTTCAAACAAACTAAATATGATTCTTGATAATCAAAAAGCTGTATATGATAAGGCTGGACTTGGCTATAACCCTTTGAAGAAACAAAAATTTCTGAAAAATATTTATGTAAATTATTCAAGTAACAAGTCTACAAATATTAGTTGTTTCAAATGTGGTAGAATAGGACATAAATCATACACATGCCTTATTAACAAATCTGCAAACACAACTATAAAGAAAATATGGGTTCCAAAAGGAACCATTTTGACTAACCTAAAAGGACCCAAGAAAGCTTGGGTACCTAAGATAGAAACTTGACTTTTGCTTGCAGGTGTGTCTAGCATCCCAAGGAGGAAACAGGAAATGATATCTTGATAGTGGATGCTCGAGACACATGATTGGTGATGAATCACAATTCATCACGCTTGATGCTAAGGATGGAGGGATGGTCACCTTTGGAGATAATGGCAAAGGAAAGATCATCGGGATAGGTAACATTGGTATCACTCCCTCCAAATAAATTAAAAATATTTTGTTAGTTAAAGGTTTAAAGCATAACTTACTTAGCATTAGTCAATTTTGTGATAAAGGGTATAAAGTTATTTTTGAATCATCTGTTTGCATTGTGACTAGTCCTATTAACGATGGCATTAAATTTATAGGACATAGGCATGGCAATATTTATATGGTAGATTTGAATGATTTAGCCAAATTAGACATGCAATGCCTAGTATCCTTGAATGCTAAAGTTAATGAGACTAGTTGGCTGTGGCATCGTAGACTTGCACATATTAGCATGCATTCTCTTTCAAAATTAATTAAGAAAGAATTAGTTCTTGATTTGCCAAAACTGAATTTTGAAAAGGATAGAATTTGTGATGCATACCAATTAGGTAAACAAACTAGAGTTTCATTTAAATCCAAAAATATTGTTTCAACTTCTAGACCTTTAGAGCTCTTGCATATGGACTTATTTGGACCATCTAGAACCACTAGTCTAGGAGAAAAATGATATGGTTTTGTAATTATAGATGATTACTCTCATTTTACTTGGATTTTCTTTTTGGCACACAAAGATGAAACTTTTCATATTTTCACTAAATTTCACCGAAAAGTCACTAATGAAAAAGGGTTTTCAATTCAAAATATTAGAAGTGATCATGGAACTGAATTTGAAAATCAAGATTTTAAAATTTTTTGTGATGAAAATGGAATTGGCCATAACTTCTCTGCTCCTAGGACACCCCAACAGAATGGGGTAGTTGAAAGGAAAAACAGAACCTTAGAAGAAATGGCCCGTACCATGCTTTGTGAAAGCAACCTTCCAAGATATTTTTGGGCTGAAGCAATTAACACAGCATATTACATTTTAAATCGTGCTTTGATTAGATAATTTTTAAAGAAAACCCCCTATGAACTTTGGAAAGGAAGAAAACCAAATATTGCATATTTTCATATTTTTGGTTGCCGATATTTTGTATTAAATAATGGCAAAGAAAAACTTGATAAATTTGATGCAAAATCAGATGAAGCAATCTTTCTAGGTTACTCCTCCACTAGTAAAGCATTTAGAGTTTTCAACAAAAGAACTTTAGTAGTTGAGGAGTCCATACATGTTGTTTTTGATGAATCTAACGATCTTCCTTCAAGGAAGAATGAGGGTGTTGATGATGCAGATCCACTAATAGAAGGTATGAAGGAGATCACTCTGAAAGATTCAGCAACTCCAGAAGACAAGGATCAAGAAGACAAACAAGATGAGAGAGGTGAAGAAATTCAAGAACAACCTCAAGGTACAAATGACCTACCCAAGGAATGGAGGTATGTTCACAACCACCCTAAGGAGTTAATTATTGGTGATCCTATGCATGGGGTAAAAACCCATTCTTCACTTAGAGATGTAGTTAATCATTGTGCTTTTGTATCTCATCTTGAACCTAAAACTTTTGAAGAAGCTGAAAATGATCATAATTGGATTAATGCAATGCAAGAGGAACTTAATCAATTTGAAAGAAATAATGTTTGGACCTTAGTATCAAGACCTAAAAATTATTCAATAATTGGCACAAAATGGGTCTTTAGAAACAAATTAGATGAGTATGGTAATGTAATTAGAAATAAAGCAAGACTGGTTGCTAAGGGATATAATCAAGAAGAAAGAATTGATTTTGATGAAACCTTTGCACTTGTTGCTAGATTAGAAGCTATTAGACTTCTACTTGCATATGCTTGCTTTATGAAATTCAAATTATTTCAAATGGATATCAAAAGTGCATTTTTAAATGGATATATTGCTGAAGAAGTATATGTAGAACAATCCCCTGGATTTGAAAATCATGCTTTTCCTAATCATGTCTTTAGATTAAATAAAGCTTTATATGGATTAAAACAAGCACCTAGAGCATGGTATGATAGGCTAAGCAAATTTCTACTAAATAATGGTTTTTCAAGAGGTAATGTAGATACAACCCTCTTTATTAAAAGAAATCAAAATGATATGCTAGTTATACAAATTTATGTTGATGACATAATTTTTGGGTCTACTAATGAATCCCTTTGTCAAGACTTTGCTAAGCTTATGCAGGGGGAGTTCGAGATGAGCATGATGGGAGAACTCACCTTCTTCCTCGGACTCCAAATCAAACAATCAAAAGAGGGAATCTCCATCACCCAAAGCAAGTACACCAAGGAACTACTCAAAAGATTTGGAATGGAGAACTGCAAACCAATTGGCACACCAATGAGTCCCTCATGTAAGCTTGACAAGGATGATGAAGGTAAATGTGTAGACTTAAAATACTATAGAGGTATGATTGGCTCATTATTATATTTAACTGCAAGTAGGCCTGATATCATATTTAGTGTTTGTTTATGTGCTAGATATCAATCTAATCCTAAAGAATCTCATTTGAATGCTGTTAAAAGAATCCTTAGATACTTAAATGGTACTCAAACCCTAGGGTTATGATACTCTAAGGACTCACAAATTGATTTATTAGGATATTCAGATGCTGATTTTGCTGGATGTAAATTAGATAGAAAAAGCACAAGTGGAACTTGCCAATTTCTTGGAGTTAACCTAATCTCATGGTTTAGCAAGAAATAAAATTCGGTGGCACTGTCTACGGCTGAGGTCGAATACATTGCAGCCGAAAGTTGTTGTGCTCAAATCTTGTAAATTAAGCAATAACTCGAAGACTTTGGAATCAAACTTAATGAAACACCAATAAGATGTGACAACACAAGTGCCATAAATCTATCTAAAAATCCAATTCAACACTCAAGATCCAAACATATTGAAATAAGACATCATTTTATAAGAGAACATGTTCAAAACAAAAATATAATTCTTAAATATATTTGCACTAAAAATCAATTAGCTGATATCTTTACAAAGGCCCTTAGTGAGGATAGATTCTGTGAAATTAGGAGAAATCTAGGAATTCTAGATCCATATGCCTAAATTTTTCTCAATTTCCAAGAATTGATGTCAAAAATTCTTAGAGCTCAATTTCCAACATCTATCCTGGTCCCAAAAGCTCAAATTTATCATTCTAAAAACTTATCTTTGAGCAAAACTTCTTCTCCCAAAATTTTAAAATTTTCTGGAATTTATTCATATTTTTTCTGAATTTCTGAACTTCATGAGTCGACCCCCATGAGTCGACTCAATGGCAAACTTGTTATTTCCTCAAACTTCCCACGGACTCATTGTTCTTATACTGGATTCGGTTCATGAGACGACTCATCCTTTCATCTTCCTCCTTCCAAAAGCCGACTTCTCCATTTCTTTTTGCTCCAAATCCAAGGATTTAGTTCGAGGCACTTCTCCCTCCTCCTCTCCACCAAAAATCACCACCTTGGAAAGGGATTTTTTGTGCTTTCTCCCATTGTTTGGCACGGTTGGAGCGTGCCCTAGCACTCCACCGTTCTTCCCAAATCCACTTCTTTTCTCCACCAAAATCCCTCTACACTCTCTTGTGATCCCTCCTCCACTCATTCACGTGTTCCTCCAAGTCTCCTTGCCTGCTACTATAGTGAACATGGCTCCAAAGATGAAGCTTCCCCAAAGAAGAAAGTCAATCCGTGAGCCTGAAGAAATTGTCCGAAAGAAAAGGCAAGCTGATCAGTCTTCCACTACTCCCACTCCAGCTTCAGTATCTGCTCAAGATCTCCCTCAATCCTTTCTAAGCCCCAGTGCGAATCCTCTTTCAGATAGAAAAGTTGAAACCGGGAAGAATATAGATTTTCGATTCTTTGAAAAAGAGGGCTTTGCATTTGCAACTAAGATTAAAAATCAAGGATGGGAATTCTACTGCTCCCTTAAGGAAGTCACCTATGTTGACCTAGTTAGAGAATTCTACCAGAATCTACATTATGGAAATGGGTCAGTGACTTCAACAGTCAAGGGGATTGACATTTGCTTGGATTCTAGTATATTGGGAGAAATTCTTGATTTGCCTAGTGAGGGTTATTCTTATATGGAACTCCCAGTAAAAGAAGAGGGGATAAGAGTTATACTAGGGGGAACTTACTCAGGAAGTTTAAATAAATTGGAAGCAAAGATTTTGTCCATTGAGATGAGGATCCTGCATCAGATGGTAACGAAGCTCTTCTTTCCTAGGAGTGGTAGGCATGATTTACTTTCCAGCAGAGATGTTTGTATCATATTTCATGTCATCACTCAGACCCCCCTGAACCTCCCTGCACTTATGATAGAGGCCATGAGAGAGACTTTGAACAGATCCAAGGCACACTTGCCTTATGGTATGGCCCTTACTAGAGTATTTAGGAGGTTTGGAGTTAGCTGTGAGGGGGAGGCTTCTACTAAGCTCTCTCATGTGGACACTTTCAACCAACACACCCTGCACCGAATGGGATTTACAAAGACTGATGGTGGTTGGATCAAGGGATCTGAGGAGAGAGCTGAGGAGAGAGCTGGGGAGAGAACTGAAGATAGAGCTGAAGACAGAGTTGAAGACAGAGTAGAAGAAGAAGGTCCATCATCTCCTATCCATGACTTCAGGGCAGCATCACCAAATATCCAGTTCATTCCTGATACAGAGGCTGGCCCTTCAGAGTTTACTAGGATGCCCACACCAGTGTATCAGCCAGAGAGCAGAGCACCTCAATCAGAGTTCAGACTGGCTGACGATCATATCGAGCAGATATCACAGCGTGTGGCTTCTTTGCTGTCTAGTCAGTGGGGCAGTACTACTTTTGCACCAGGAGCCACCTCTTCTGATCAGACCATGACTCCCCACATCTCCACTGTGTTTCAGATGATATCAGATCAGTCCGTCTGGATTCAGCAGCTTGAGGACACCGTCTGGAGACTGACTGGCAGAGTTCTTGACTTGCAGGGGCAAGTCCTTGCTTTGGCCCATCCCAAGCCATAGGAGTCAACTATTGAGGTCACAGACCTCACTGCAAAGGCTGGCAGGCTCAGAGGAGCACTGGAGGGTGGATATGAGTTACTGAGGAGAGAGATCTGAGGATCGAGTGAGCATGCAACCACTCAGTTCACTGCTCTACTTCAGTTTGTTTCCAGAGCACTAAACGTACTTGATTCCATCAGACTCACCCTTTCTGTTCAGTCCTTAGCCTCTCAGCGTTCTCAGCCTCCCAGTTCATCTCGCTCTCCTGCTCGTGCCAGAGGCAGACGGGGTAGAGGATGCACTTCTGATCCATCAGCTTCTCATCCCATATCTGATGACTCCGATCCATGACTTGTCTTGATCATTACTAGATCCTAGGTGTTAGTGTCTTGTTCTAGGATCTGTGTTTTGGGGCCATGTATTGACAATTAGCTGGTTGACTTTTATATTATGAACTATGTATTGAAACAATTATGGTTTTATGGTATCATCTTTTACTTATATCTCTACCTTTTGTAATGATGACGATCATATTTTGGTTATATATATTCTCCTTGTTGAAATATTGTCTTCTCTTTGTTGTTGTTTGCTGTTAATAATTACTATATTAAGGGGGAGCAAACATTTGTGATAAACTCTAAAGGGGGAGAAATTAAAGAATGTTTCAGAAAAAGGAAGAGTTAACCATGTTTGATGATGTCAAAAAGGGGGAGAAATTAAACAAAAAATTTAAGAAATTAAACAAAAAGCAATCCAACAAAAGCAAAATCATAAATGATGAGCAATTAAAGAAAAAGCAACCCATCAAAAGCAAAACTACAAATTATGAGAAATTAATGAATGAATTGGAGAATCTAAAGAACAATATCAAAAATACAATGCTAAGTACAATGCAAATAAGTAACTTTTAAATTACTTCTTTACATATGCTCTGATTTGCTTTAAAAATTTAAATATGCTCTGATATACTTCAAAATTCCAACTTGCTCTGATACATCTTTTGAAATTTTATTTACCTTGATACATCTTAAGAAATTTAACTTACTCTGATACATCTTAAAATTTTTTTTAACTTGCTCTGATACATTGTAAAATTTTCTCTGATACATTATAAAATTTTCTCTGATACATTGTAAAATTTTTTCTGATAACATTGTAAAATTGTTTTTCTTGCTCTGATACATTGCAAAATTTATTTTTCTCTTGCTCTGATATATCTTAAACTCAAAATGATCTAATACACTTTCCAAATCAACTCTTAAACATGCTTTAGCACACATAATTATTTTTTGTATCAAAAGCAATTAAAGCACATAATTATTTTTTGCTCTGATGCTAAAACCAAAATCAAATGAGAATGAGCAAATTTTCAAATTACAGCTTAATCTGATAACAAAAATAAGTTTTCCGCTCTAACACCAAAATCACACAATCCAATGAGCATATCTTCAAATCTTTAAGAAAATGGACAAACTATTTTTGTATATGACCATTTATATTACATGCCGAAAGAATCATATTCTTTTCAAGCATCTATAATGCATTCACATAAAAGCTTTTATTCAAGTGTTTTGTCATCATCAAAAAGGGGGAGATTGTTGCTCCTAAATTGATTTTGATGATTACAAAGCAGATTGAAGGGATACAAATATTTTAAATTGAAAAAGTCTTTATGCTCTTCAGGGGCAAAATCATAATTTTACTAAAATTCTGATTTGATAGTATCATTTGGTAGAACAAATGATTTGTAATCTATTGGTGAAAATTTCATTATTTTTGAACTTATATTTTTAAAGTTATGAAGGTTTGAAGTGCATGAGTCGACTCATGAGTCAACTCATGGCACTATGAGCTGATTGGCATGCAAAAATTTCCCTTGGCACATTGAATTTTTGGCTTGGCACGACCTGTGAGTCGACTCATGAGTCGACCCACAAGGCATGAGTCGACTCATGAGTCGACCTCTGCTGTTTTGGGCCAAAAAAAATCCAGAAACCCAAATCTCTGGTCTTTGCAACAGAGGTCGACTCATGAGTCAACCCCTGAAGCATGAGTCGACTCATGAGTCGACCCCTGCGACGGAAATCGTCCGCAATGGCTAGTTTTTTGCCCGTTTTAATTGCCTTTTATGCTCCCTAAAAATGCTCTAACGGCTCTTTTTCTGCCTAATATGTTTTCTCTTGTTTCTTAATGCTATAAAAGGTTTCAAAAGGTGAAAATACAGGAGATAATACAGAGATCCAAAATATACATGAGGAGATCAACGTGATACTCGAGAGAAAAAGAAAAGAGGATCCACAATATACACGAGAGAAAACAGGTGATTTACAATATACACGAGAGATTGTGAAAGAGAAAAGCAAGAGCGATCAAAAGGGCATTCAAGAGCATTCAAAGAGAAGGTTTTTCAAGTCAACTGTTCAACCTTGATCAAGAGTTCTTTCAAAGCCTTCAAGAAGTCTTCAATCAAAGTTCACCTTCTCCTCAAGCGTTCATTCAACTCTTCATCCACCTTGAGGAAATCCAAAAGGGGATACTTCATTTGAGTAAAGTATTTTTATTGTTATATTCGCTCATTTAAGGAGCTATTATTGTACTTATTTGTGCTCTAAACTGTCTTACTCTTTGTGAGTAATTGTTCTTATTTTTGGAGAGTTTTCAAAACAAGGGAAGGTTGATCCGAACCTGAAATCAGAGTATTTTGGGTTGGCTTGTACCCGAAAAACAAGTGGACTAGCTTGGGATAGCTAGTGTCGGAGTTTCCGACGTTTGTATTCGGGTTGAATACAAGTATAGTGGATTGGAATTCCCAAGTAGGAGCTTGGGGAGTGGATGTAGGTGCAAGGTTGGCACTGAACCACTATAAATCCTTGTGTTTGTGGTGTGCTTTATTGTTTCTCTTTATTTCTTTATTATATCCTTGCATTCTTGCTTTAGGTAATTAATCTTGAACTAAAGTCTTTCTCCTCATTCATCAAGCTTCTAACAAATACTTTTTATAAGTAATTAGTTAAGCTTAAATTTTTTAAAACCCAATTCACCCCCCCCCTTTTGGGTTGCATAGCTGGGCAACATCCCCCCATCCGGTCTAAAAGAACCGGGCCTTTGACTTTACTCATGTTAGGGTGAGATTCTCCTCCTGTCCCTAATATGGCTGTGGGGGCGCATAAGGGCGTTGTAGGGCCTCTCCCCCCATCTGGTCTAAAAGAACCAGGCCTTTGACTTTGCTCATGTTAGGACGAGGTTCTCCTCCTATCCCTAACATGGCTGTGGGGGCGCATAAGGGTGTTGTAGGGCCTCTCCCCCCATTCGGTCCAAAAGAATCGGGCCTTTGACTTTGCCTATGTTAGGGCGAGGTTCTCCTCCTGTCCCTAACATGGCCATGGGGGCACTTAAGGGCCGTTATATGGGCCTCTCCCCCGATCCGATCTTAAAATAATTAGACTTTCATTTTGCTCATGTCAGGATGAGGTTCTCCTCCTGTTCCTGACATGACCTTGTTTCGATTGTTTGAAGGGGTTATCCCCAGTCGTAACAAGTCCATGCCAAAAGGGAAAGGCATGCAAAGTCGAAAGAAATTTTGATTCAAAGCAAAGTCGTTAGTAGTATATTTACAGGTTTCTCGAGTCCCATGATCGTGGAAGGTCTGCTCCTCCTTGAGGTTCTTCGATGATGGAGTTGATGGTCCTGATTGGAGGCCGATCTCCGGACTGCTCTTCCCTCCTTGACGGTTCAGGTTGCGGCAAGGCCCTTGGCCGATCCTCTCTGCCTTCATGTCAGCGTCGAATGAACCTGTCGAGCCGATCTCATCTGATGAGCTCCTCGATCTCATCCCAGAGCTGAATGCACTCCTCTGTGTCGTGGCCGTGGTCACGATGGTAGAGACAAAACTTGTAGGATTGCGCTTCCCAGGGTGTGTGCGCATCCTCTCCGACCTTGGCAGCTACTCCCTGACCTCCATCAGCACTTGGGTTTTCGAGGCATTGAGGGGGGCATAGTTGCAGAATCTTCCTGGTGGAGAACCCCGCCGAACTCCACAGTTCGAACTTCTCTACGTGCATACCCGGGGAGGAGTATGGACATGTTTGTGCCCGGGAGGAGTTCGAGAACGTGGCCGAGCTTCTCTCGGCCCTTTTTCGACTGCGGGCTTACTCGAGTCTCCCGCCTGCTGCTCTCTCACAGTTTTCTCATCCTTCATTCTGAAGGCTTCTTCTGCTCGGGCGTACCCTTCGGCCTGAGCTAACAGATCAGCAAAATCCCTGGGGTACTTCTTCTCCACGGAGAACAAAAGGTCATTCTTTTGAAGGCCGCCCTTCAAGGTGGCCATCGCTACCGACTGATCCAAGTTTCGGACCTCCAGCGTGGTGATATTGAAACGGTTGATGTAGGCCCGAATGGACTCCCCCTCCCTCTGCTTGATATTGATGAGGGACTCCAAACCCTTCCGGGGGCACCGACTGCTGACGAAATGGGCCACAAATTGGTGGCTCATCTGATCGAAGGAAAAGATGGTACCCGACTTCAGGGCTGAGTACCAGTTTCTCGCCACTCCCTTCAAGGTGGATGGGAACGCTCGGCATAGAATGGCGTCGGGTGTGCCATGAAGCAGCATCATCATCCGGAAGGCCTCTAGGTGGTCAACCAGGTCCGAAGTCCCGTCGTAGCTTTCAAATTGGAGGAGTTTGAAGTTTGGCGGGATCGATTCCTGCATGATCATTTGAGAAAAGGGGGGTCAGTACAAATATCCTCACCATAAGCGGAGGGTGCGTGGCGGAGTTCTTCGATCCACCGGTTCATCTCCTGGAGCTTTCGATCCAGGAAATCCTTTCGACTACGGGTCTCGAGGGTCCTTTGGCAGAATGGGGGTAGAGATCTTCCTGGGGTGAAATCATGATCTGACAGAGGGCTCTCCACCCTCGGATTCATCTTTTCGGGAAAGACGGGGTGGCTGGCCTAAGTGGCTCACCCTACCGCCGGATTCTGATGTTCCGGTGATGCTCTTTCCAGGCGCACTGATGCTTGCGACTGCTGTTGCTACTGTATGGCCTGCACTACTTCAGTGAGGCCCCTGACCTGCTGTGCCAGTAGGTCAAATTGCTCTGTGCCAACCGCCATTGCCGGAGGAGGAGTTAGAGGCTGGGAAACTGGAGGTGAGGCCGGAGCCTGAGATCTGGCCGTGAAGGCCGTGGATCGTCGTGTGGATGCCTTGCGGGAAGGCATCGGGCAAAGACCTAGTGGAGGAAGGAGGAGAGGACGTCGGAAAAGATACCCAGGGGTGGTCCCGTTGAGCGCTCCTTTAAGAACAAGGGTACTGTGAAAATACAGCCCCCCTTCCTCTAGCGCCAATCCTGTTGGTGCAAAAAATCTGCCTGCATCGGAGGAGCTGGAGTCGAGGGAGTCGCGATCATTGTCGGGACCTGCAAAAGAAGTCTAAACCGAAGGTGGGGTTGCTCCGACAAGACCCTCCGACACTCAAGTCAGTTCTCTGCCTCAACAAGAATGGAGTGCTCGAACGAAAATTTTAGCAGAGTTTCTAGGGAAAAATGAGAGCTTAGAGAATAACGTATCTGGGGTTCCCCTTTTATAGACAGAGGGAGCAGCAAACTGATAGCGACGTTTGTAATCGTCCGGCAGTGGGCTGCCCATGGTCAGGAGGAGTTTGTTGGGAAGAGTAGTGGAGTGGAATCGTGGCTATCACTGGGACGTGCCACGTGGAGTCTGTCGCGGGGGGTGGAGCGGCGTCCGTTGTCATGACTTGCCAGAGGATGGAGGAATCGCGTGGTATCCATCGCAGGAAGTGGAGCAGGATTGTGGCCATTATTGCGGTCTGCCAGGGAGTGACAGAGCCGCATGAAATCCATCGCAGGAAGTGGAGCAGAGTCATGGCCGTTGCTATGGCCTGCTAGAGGGTCCAGGCCTGTCGGTCGAAGTCCGACTGGAGTGTCTGGCAGGGAAGGGTGGCTAGTTGCCCGTCTGAGAGGAGCTCGGAGTCCGGCTCTCATGGGAGTTTGGACGAAGTCTTCCTTCGATTGAAGTCGGGGATGAAGTCCGGCTCCCGCGGGAGTCCAGACGGAGTCTTCAAGTAGCTGGAGTCGGAGATGAGATCCGGCTCCCGTAGAAGTCCGGGCGAAGTCTTCTAGCAGTCGAGGTCGGGGATGAAGTCCGGACGGAGTCTTCCTTCGGCCAAAGTCGGAGACAAGATCCGGCTCCCGTAGGAGTCCGGGCTGAGTCTTCCTGCAATTGGAGTTGTGGGTGAAGTCTGGCTCCCGTAGGAGTCCAGACGAAGTTTACCTGTATGTGAAGTCATGGGTGGAGCCCGGCTCCCGTAGGAGTCCGGGCGAAGTCTTCCAGCAGTTGAGGTCGGGGATGAAGTTCGGATGGAGTCTTCCTTCGGCCAGAGTCAGAGACAAGATCCGGCTCCCGTAGGAGTCCGGGCTGAGTCTTCCTGTAATTGGAGTGTGGGTGAAGTCCAGCTCTTGTAGGAGTCCGGACAAAGTTTACCTGTAAGTGAAGTCGTGGGCGGAGCCTGGCTCCCTAGGAGTCCAGGCGAAGTCTTCCAGCAGTCGAGATCGGGGATGAAGTCCGGATGGAGTCTTCCTTCGATCGGAGTCGGAGACAAGATCCGGCTCCCGTAGGAGTTCGGGCTGAGTCTTCCTGCAATTGGAGTTGTGGGTGAAGTTCGGCTCCCGTAGGAGTCCGGACGATGTTTACCTGTAAGTGAAGTCGTGGGCGGAGCCCGGCTCCCATAGGAGTCCGGGCAAAGTCTTCCAGCAGTTGAGGTCGGAGATGAAGTCCGGACGGAGTCTTCCTTCGGCCGGAGTCGGAGACAAGATCCGGCTCCTGTAGGAGTCCGGGCTGAGTCTTCCTGCAATTGGAGTTGTGGGTGAAGTCCGGCTCCCGTAGGAGTCCAGACGAAGTTTACCTGTAAGTGAAGTCATGGGCGGAGCCCGGCTCCCATAGGAGTCTAGGCGAAGTCTTCCAGCAGTCGAGGTCGGAGGCGAAGTCCAGACGGAGTCTTCCTTCGGTCGGAGTCGGAGACAAGATCCGACTCCCGTAGGAGTCCGGGCTGAGTCTTCCTGCAATTGGAGTTGTGGGTGAAGTCTGGCTCCCGTAGGAGTCCGGATGAAGTTTACCTGTAAGTGAAGTCGTGGGCGGAGCCCGGCTCCGGTAGGAGTCCGGGCGAAGTCTTCCAGCAGTCAAGGTCGGGGATGAGGTCCGGCTCCCATAGGAGTCCGGGCGGAGTCTGGTGGTTGTAGGAATCTACCGTTAGAGGAGTTCAGCCGTTGACGAAGTCTGGGGTAGTTCGGATTGGAGTTGAACCTCGCTGGAAGAAGTCTGGAAGGGATTTGGGGAACAGTTGGTAGTCGTTGAAAGTCAGCTAGCGATGGAGCTCAGTGAGCACTTGGGGCGGCTTAATGGATGACTGGGGGAACTCATGTTGAAGGAGCTCGGGTGGTGCAGTGGGAGTTCGTCCGTCGGGAGAATTCAGTCAGCACTGTGGGAATCCGACTGTTGGAGAAGTCTGGAGAGATACCATCTGCGGTCGATAGCCGGAGGAATCTTGGGAGGGTCAATCCTATCAAGAACTTCGGCTGAGGGTATTTTATACCCAACAGGTACTTTTGGTTGAGTGTCAGCTTGTGAATTCTCCACATGCTGATTTTGGATAGGCTATAGGTCTAGAACTTCCTCAAGTTTAATTATCCTCCCACTGTCCCCTTCTTGGATGAACTCTTTCTTCAAGAAAATGGCATGCCTACCAACAAACATTTTTTGTTGAGCAGGATGGTAAAAGTAGTATCCTATACTCTCCTTGGGATAACCTACAAATCTGTATTTTTTTGATCTACCACTAAGCTTATGTCTATCAATATTTTTCACATAAGCAGGGCAACCCCAAATCTTAAGATGTTAAAGACTGGGCCTCTTTCCTTTTCATATCTCATATGGAGTGCTAGAGATAGATTTTGACAGTATTTTATTCATAACATATGTCCCGATCTCAAGAGCAAATCTCCAAAAGAAGATCAAAAGATCCGTGAAGTACATCATGGACCGCACCATATCTAATAAGGTGCGATTCCTCCTTTCTGTAATACCATTTAATTATGGAGTGTGAGGAGGTGTCTCCTAAAAAAAAATACTATTTTCTTTTAAATGATTAAGGAACTCACTAGTTTAGTATTCTTCTCTTCAATCAGATTGAAGAGCTTTAATACTTTTGCCAGTTTGTCTCTCAAGCATTCTTTGATACTCTTTAAACTTGTCAAAGCTTCGAATTTATATTTCATTAAATACACATACCCAAACCTTGACTTATCATCAGTAAATGTGATGAAGTAGGAGTATCATTCTCTGATCTGAGTCAATGTTGGACCATAAACATCAGTATGTACTAGGTCCAAAATATCACTCGTCCTTTTTCGATGTCCAGTAAATAGAATCTTGGTCATCTTACCCATGAGACAAGTTTCATAAGTTTCATATGATTCAAAATCATAAAGATCAAAGAATTTATCTTTGTATAACTTGTTAACTCTTGACTTATTTATATGACCAAGTCAGTAGTGCCAGAGGCATGTGACATTCATATCTTCTCTCTTTTTTTTCTTCATATTATCAACATAAAGTACATTATGATTAAGTGATAAGAATAAAAGACCATTATCAATATAAGTATTTCAATAAAATTTATTAGAAACATAAATAAAACAATCATTGCTTTAAGCTTTTATTTCAAAATTTTGTTCTAATAATAGAGGTATAAAAATAATATTTTTAATAAATTTAAAAATTTAATAACAGATCTTCAGTTTCAAAACTTTGCTCGAAGGCAACTTCAACATCTTGGTTCCTATGGCTTTGGCCTGTATAGACTCTCCACTAGCACCGAACAGCATGAAGCCACCTTCATTTAGACTCCTTATTTTCCATTGACCTTGCAATGATTTGCAAAGGAATGAGCCGCAGGCAGTATCCAATATCCAAGAATCTGAAATTGAAGTACTTAATGATAAGTTTGTTTGTATTATATATAAATCTTTAGCAATGTTTACTTTCTTGTGCTTCAAAGTTGCAAGGTATTCCTTGCAATTCCTCTTCCAGTGCTCGTCTTTGCTGCAATGATAGCAAGTACCTTTGGCGAAGACCTTCTTCACCTTCTTCTTCAAGATGCTAGCCTTAGGGTTCATCTTTTTCTTAGAACCCTTCTTGTCTTTCTTCTTGGAGATCTTATCTACAAGAAGAATTGGATTCTTTTCACCTTTGAAATGGCTCTCTACTGTTTTAAGCATATTTAGTAGTTCAGACAGGCTATTATTTAATTTGTTCATATGAAAGTTAATGATAAACTGTGAGAAAGAATCAGAGAGTGACTGCAATATCAAATCTTAGCTGAGCTGACCATCCATGGCAAAATTTAATTATCTCAGATGAGTGATTAGATCAATCATCTTAAGGACATGAGTTTGCACGGATGTGCCTTCACTCATCCAGGCATGGAACAACTGTTTACATATCTCATATCTAGCAGTTTGGCTTTATTCTCCATTTAACTCTTTTAAATTGCCTTCATGCTACCTTTGAAGCTCATTGTTAATGGAGGCAAGCATGATACATTTGATAGTTACGCTGTCATCCTACCATTTTTTATATGTGGCCCTTTCCTCTTCAGATGCATCTTCTCTGATTGTATCGGGTGTAGGAGTATCCAGTATATAGGAGACTTTCTCTTATGTGAGAACTATTCTCAAGTTTCTTAATCAGTCCATATAATTTAGTCCAATCAATTTGTTTACATCTAGTATGCCACGTAATGATAGTGAGGATGCTATTATGCAGTTAATCTGCAATAACAAGAATACTATATAAGCGGATGACTCATGATGACAAGAACAACTAGACTAGATTTTTTATCTAATTATTACTCTCACTATTTTATCGAATATCATAGCCCTCTAATATGATAAACAAGAAACTTCTTATCAGTTTCTTAAGTGGGATTGAGATCCCTATTTCTCACAAACACCTTATGGATAGCACAAAAAGCATTCATGAGTTTAAGAGTTGGTAACTCCTTACCAATTATACTTCATACAATTCTCAATATTTTTCTTACCTCTAGATCACTCATAGTCTTGTAGATTGCACAACAAACTATAGTGTGCTAGTTAAGTTAACCCTTCATTCTTATATGGTCATACTCAAATAATGTTGTTCTTGTGGATAGCACAATAAGGCAACACTATTTAAATATACCATAAGCATTAGTATGCACTTAGTCAACATCATATTAATTTTTATAGTAAGCCTCGTGGATAGCACAACAAGCTCACTAAGATCTTGACGTACTCTATTGACTAAGCATGAAAGAAGATCTTTATAGCATCTACATTACTAATCAATCTAAGTTCAAAACTCAATTAGACCAAATTGATCAGGTAAGTAGGTTGGAGGCTCCCCATAGCTTTTCTTAGACACCAACATAGTTGGCCAGGCCAGCATATAGACCTAATTAGGGAACCACCTTTAACACTTACCTAGACACCAATTGGTCAAATGAATTCGATATTTAATTTGTAAGTGAATCCCGACACTATAACTTAATTTAATTTTTTTATAGAGGGTCTTAAACTGGTCTCAGCACATCCTAACATCCACATAATATGTAACATACATATAACAATTCATGCTATACAATATGCCTTTTAAGTTATAATATCATTCATATTATCATGCCAAAAATGATTGCTAGAATCACAAAAAGTGTACAAATAATTTTGACTTTATATATAACAAATTTAGTCAACTTACTAAATCCTAATCGAATTAGGCATGTATATACAATACACCCTTAATCAAAATGATTTAAGCATCAAACAACCATGAACCATAAAATTTTAGATTATAGTAAATTCAAAAATTAATAACTAAAATTTAAATTCATGCTTCAAACAAGGTCAAAAATAATTTTTGATTTTAAGTTCGATGCTAGAAATCGATACAGCATATTGGCATTATATGAATCAGATCAAATCTATACTACAACTTTGGTATTTGTTTGATCAAATCTAACAAGGGTGGCTCTGATACCACTGTAGGATTCCGATCATGCAATGGAATATAAATTTTAAAAAAATTTTAATATGCATATCAAAAGCTTTAACAATTAGAACTATCCAACTGAAACTCAAATCCTAGAATTACCTTGTAGATGTTGAACAAATCAAAACCAAGCATACAAAGAGTTAGAAACTTACACTTTCTAAAATAAGTAATATGATAAAATGATGATCTCCATGAGACTCCAAAGTAGAAGTCCTCCAACAATGATCTATATGGAAGATGATCATGGTCCTTCCCAATTGATGCAGCACCGCAAGCTTTTCTTCACAAGTGTGCTGTCGGCTTCCTTCATGAAGAACAATCGCACCAACATCCATTTGCCTTTGATTCCTCTACTAGAACCATTCCAAGAGAATTCTCTCTATAAATTTCATAACCAAGGATTTGATTTTGTACTCTAACACATGGAAAAATCAAACCCTAGGACAAGTACACCACCTTACCTTTTTTGTCACCTCTCTTCTTTCTATTTTTTCCACTCTATTTTCTTGCCTTTTTGCTTTAATTTTTTTCTAAATTTTTCCTCTCTTATCAAATGTCTAAGAACTAATTTTTTCAAGATTTTAACCCATGTGAGACATCCCATATAAATATGGGATGAAAAAATGGTAGGGAGTCCCAAGGGGTGCCAACTCTTGGCGCTCCACCTTCCTACACGGACAATTAAATCTTTGATAAATTAATTGGCACAAAGGAGCCTTCATATAGAAGGACTCCTCCTCTTTTACACCCCATAAATTTTTTGAATTAATTTAGTGTGTAACAATCAAAGAATGAGTGGATAAACAAGAGGTGGTTAGGTGCCTTAATGTAGATGGACTCTTCCTTCTCTTAGGTGCCAATAAATATGAGGTGGCAATAAATAAATGGCATGGAGGACTCCTTTCCCATCTGAAACATTTCCAAGATAAAAAAATAAATCAAATAAATTCGACCTAATCTAATTAGATCAAAGGCAATAGGTTAAGACTAGCCCAAATTCCTTTGAACTAACCAAATTGAGAACTTGGGTTAATACAATGTGCTAGTATATCAAATTAATACTTAAAATTTATATTAAATTCTAATTAAATTAGATCAAGATCAAATTCTAAAGTGTGTGACCTATTGGGTTCCAAATCTTGTCAGCAATGGACTCAGGCTCTTGACCTAACCCTAATCCGATTAGACTAGGTCAGTCCAATTGCATCAATTAACTACGACTCTTTTTAATTAATTCTTAAATTAAACTCTTTTAATTCTTGTAAGTATACAAGTCAAAATTGATGTGTAGTAACATATCATGACTATTCGAAAGAGATAAAATTTGATAGAAATATCAAAAATATCCTTCAGTGGTACATTACCGTATAATTCAATCCTTCAATGATATAATATCCCAAATGAGCTATGGACATGGAATTATGACAAGCCCAATTGCTTATCTAAATATATCTCGATTAGAAGGTGATGATTTAGTTGATGATACATTAGAAACTTCTTTCTAATTATCATCTTGCTTTGGTCAAAGATTTCTAAAATTATCAACCTATGAAATCACATAGGATATTCACTCCCCTTATTAGAAGTGATCGATCTCTTATTGATCACTCACAACCTTCATGCATACTTTACCATATCCAGAATATCCCACATAAAAATCAGAGAACCAATTTAGGAAGTGAACCAAAATATGGATTCATGTACACAAGGTACCATGTTGATCTCAGGTCAAAGGATCACTTGCACAACTTTGAATAGAGAACAACCAACTGACATGTAAATAAGACCCCATCAGATGTTCTCTTATATGTCAATTCAGTAAACTCATTCTCTACTGAGCATCCATATCTTTGTATTAGTATCTCCATACAAGTGATTGTGAGATCAACCACCCTCACCACTGAGCATACATAGGATGTGCCAGTCTTATCGGTATCATTAATTTTCGACTCAATAAATCAATGATTGAAAATATTTTAGATCAAGACTATCAAAGATTTAGATCTCACTGGCATGATGTTATCATGGCCCTGAAATCATTGCCCAGACCTATGAAATTCATTATAATCTTAAAACAATAATAAGATGCAGCATATAATGATTGAAATACCTATTTTATTAATTAACAATATCAAGTACATGAGTTTGAAAGATAAAATATAAAAAAATATCTCATCGCATCCCATATGCGATTGGCTTGTAGGGTATAATTTTTTCAATTGAGACTCTACTATTGATGAAGAATTCATTATCAATTAGATTGCTAATTGAGTCAATTTAATTAAGCAATAATATTTGGATCAAATCTAATTGAATTAGATTTAGTTGACTTGGATTGGATTTGATTAGATCAATCCTAATTACAAGAGGAACTAGTTTCTGATTTGATTAGGACTTGGGTTCAGTTAATTTTTAATTGGGTTAACAATTTATTGAGGAGATTGTATTCCTAATTAGACTAGGTTCCTTCCTCTCATTGGGTCCAAACCAAATCTAATTTGGATTGGAATCAAATAAGAAACTCAAGAGTCCCAACCACCTGGGATTCTCTCCCTTCTGCATGTTCTAGGACCCACGCTATTCTTTACATGAAAAAGGAGTTTTGCATGAGAAATTTTTGGTGTGAGAAAGGAGGGCGTAGAGAGGGGTGGGCTGAACTCATGATGAGTCATGAACCTTATCTTCTTCTTTATTTGAATTTGATTCAAATCATAAATAACAAGGTAAGAAGGAAATAAATCTAGTTTCATGGAAAAATTTTGGTGGTGCCAAAAACTTTTTTCTTATTCACATTGAGAGATTGGTTGGCATGAGAAAGATCTGATTTCTTTCTCACACCATCACAAAATCAACATTGGAATTTTTGGATGCCATATCTTTTATGGCATGAAGGGTGTTGGTGCCTCCTCTTAACCATAATCCCTAGCCCACCTATAAAAGGGATCCAATAGTTGGATGCCCAAGTGAACATGAGTGATTTCAAAAAAAGAAAAAATAATTTTCTCTTGCCTCTCCTCCTTCTCTGGTTCTTTTCCCTCTCTAGATGTCTAAGAGATTCCATGAAGAAGAAAAAAATCAGCCATCAAAAATCTTCGTGAGCTAGCACTCTTGAGGAGATTGATCAACAACTGATCTTTGTGTGGATGATCCATAGATGCCAGATATTTTATGCAGCTGTGAGCAACCTAAAGGAGCTCTAATCAATGTGATTCAATTATGGAGATCAGCAACCTGTGCTCTAGTAATGAGTTTAGAACTCGTTAGATCATATTAGATTAGATCTAATGGTTAGATCTAATCTAGCACATCAATATGATCGATGTAGATTTTATTACCTTCAGATCTTAATCACATGTTTAATCATATCATAGATCATGGCAAGATAGTTTAGATTAGATCTTGTGCATCTAAAGTAGATTAAATTATTTAATCTATCATGTTTCACTGAAAAATTTTTAAAATTTCATGCGTAAAACTGCCTAGTTTTTTTTCAAAAATGAGTTTGGTCACTGATCATATACTGTACATGATCGAGTAGATTGAGCACTTGAGCAAACTCGGATTTTTTTTGCATGAGTAGCTAGAGAAAGATGTAATCCTGAATTCTTTGTCCAAGTCCTACCTACCCTTTCTTAGTCATTATAGAATGACTGAGCTAGCAGTAAACTATCATGGTTTGTTAAGATTACTGCAAACCTTTGAGAAGGATCACCAGCTTCAAAAGGAGTCGATGTATATGGTGGGTAGTTTTTCTTCTAGACGTTGTTCCTTTAAAAAAAGGAAGAAGAAGAATAAGAAGAAGGTGCAGCATGCTGGGGCTTCAAAGTCCCATTAGAGCAAGAAGTCAAAGATTAATAAGAGTCAGGTAGAGTGCTTCTTCTACAAAAAGCTAGGTCACTGAAAGAGAATTATCCTCAGTATATAGGCTCCCTTGACCCCAACAGGCCGAACAAGGGAAAGCAGCAATCTGTTACTGGACAAGATACTTATATAATAACTCTTTATAATTTTTTATTTATGATACTACTGTAGGAACCAGATGTAGGGTTTCAGGATTAGTTCTTGAAACTTTTTCAAGATCATACAACGGAAGATTAAAATAAATCAAAATTATTTTTTAAAATTAAAGAATCCCTAGATCTAAGATCCTATTATATGATTATTACATAGCATTAAATCAGAAATTAAAATATATAAATATAGCATGAACTACATGTTGATCATATCAACATGTTTCTATACTACATCTAATGTATGTATTAAACAATAGATCAGATCTATTATCTTGCAAGTTAGACGTTCTAACCTTGCTGATCTGGGCTTGAGGATGATGTTGCAAGCCGCACATGCATCCGGCCTCTAGGAGTCATCCACACAAGCCCACGAATCTCGATCAGAAGTCCTGCTTCAGAAAATCAGCACAGTATGCTAGTACTGCACTGATCCTTCTTTGATGGTTGATCAGGTGCCTCCTTCTTCTTGATTTGGACTCTTCCAAAAATGAAAAGTAGAAGAAGGAGTTTCAGATCTGAGATGCTCTCAGGAAACTCAAGATGGAGGGAGGAAAGATATGAAAACAAAAAATCCTAGAAGAAGACCCTCTTCTTCTTCTCGTTTCTCTTTCTAGACACCCTAAATTGTGTCTTTCATATCTCCACGACCCAAAGGTTTTTCCTTCTGATTTTTGGATGACCAAAAGGACTCTCAAATATCTATCTACTTCAAAAATTTCATGAAGAAACTCATCTTATATAGAGAGATATGATAGAGTCCTTGTCTAGGTCAAATATCTAGTCAAGGCTTATCCAAACATGGCAAGTTAAGGGGCGCCCAACTCTTGAGCACCTCCTCCATATTTTTGTACATAGATCACCAGAAAAGGGTACACAATGTGTACCCTAAGAGCCACAAAAATTCTAAAAAAAATTTGGATAAATTCGGTGCAAAATTGAAAGAGTTTTGGATTTCTAAAACTCTATCTCATAGAATTTGAAATCCAAACTTATTCCTCTTTGATTTGATCCAAACCACCTTCCATGTAAGAAAGAAGAGAGGAGACCTTTTGTGAACGTGGGAGAGACCTGGGAGAGGGCTTTTGTCACACAAAATAAGAGGAGATTGGCGTTGAATGAGAGAGAGAGGGTGTGGGGAAGGCTTATGTGGCGCAAGATGGAATCCTAGTCTTACTAGGATTCTATCTTATGACTTGTTTTAATTTGGTTTCTCAAATCAAATCAAACCAAAATTAGATCAACCTAATTAAAATAGGTTTTAACCCAATTAAGAACCTAATTTAATCAGATTAAATTAGATTTAAATCTGATTTAATTTTTTAATCAAATTAGAAATTAGATTGACCCAAGTCCTAGTTGAACTAGGACTAGTTTTTTCTTGCACTTGGCTTATCCAATAAACTAATTGGACTTGATCCAATCAAGTCCAAATCAAATCTAATTAAATCATATTTAATTAGACTTAATCTCAGCCCATTGGCTTAATCAAATTAAGCCAATTAGCAATCAAATTGCTAATCGATCCTCCTGCAACACTTGCACTGGGTTAAATGTCAATCGTATTGATCATTTAACCCTAGAACGATTCTTAATCATTGATCAACCATCCGATCGGATCATGAACTCTAATGTATGTGACCTCATAGGTCTGAACCTAAGCCAGTAGTACAGGAATAAATTTTTATACCAATCAAAGTGACCATCTAGTAATGGTACCCGACGACCGGATAGGTCGAATATATAGAACAACATCCTTAGAACCCATGCGGATATAGTTTTTATATAATTCATCCCCTTGACCAAAATAATCATAGGACACCCCAGAGTTCAACTGTCAACTCTGATTAGGTTGTCCACATTGTATTTCAAAATATCAAATCCATCTGATGGATTACCCTGGCCAAGGTTTTGCTAAATTGAAATATAACGACTCATTCTTCTCCAACTCTTGGAGTGGTCAATCCCATCTCGATCACACTCTAACTTCACAAGTACTTGACTATGCCCAGAAGCCTTCCATCCCTAAATTAGAAATTCAGTTAGTCCAGTACCAAAGCACAGTGAGTTGCTTGCAAGTCACTGAGACGATCTCAGTTCTAAGAGACACTTATACCTATATCCCATCAGAGACATTCTCGACAGCAGAATGCTCTGGAGTTGGTCACGTTCCATGATGATATATCCTTACATCTCATCTGTATGCCATACCAGTGTCTCCACACTCTTTGGTTAAGAGGACAACCAACCCATATGGCCTACAGTGACCTATGCTCGATAGAAGCTGTCGTCGTTATTAACAGCCTATCATTTGGTCGTGAACAGTTTTAAGGACTAATCGATAAATCCTCTCTTTATCGAATCTAAATAGTCCTAAGGACTTCATCATAACAACGGAGTTCATTAGAAGATGAAAGCTTATGATGAAAATGCCAAATATATTTTATTTATTAACAAATCAATTATAATACATGGTTGCTCAACTGTCAATAGCTTGACGATTGGCTTTTTGGGACATATTTTCCAACAACTACTACTTAGATATTGGATATCAGAAGTCTAATTAATATTTATAATTCATTATAGAAACTTCAGATCTGTAGAAAATTCAAAGTCGACGAACGGTTCCAGAATGTTGGAGATGGAAGCATTGTTTTAGTTCTAGCTCTAAGAACTATTCAGCTTATTTTTGAATCTAGGATTATCATGTTAAATGATTGTCATTTTTGTCCTTTCATTTTAATGAATGTTATCTCTATAGTCCTTTTGGCTAAAGTTGGTTTCAACATTTTAATAAAGGATAAATTTTGTGATATCTTTTGAATGATACTATCATTTTATGTAGACAATTAAAACATGGTATATATCTTCTATCACAATCTGTTAGTGTAATCTACATAACTAAAAAATAACCTAAAGTGGATAATGTCAGTGATGCTTATCTTTGACACTGTTGGCTAGGTCATGTGAACAGGAACAAAATAGACAGGTTAACTAAAGAAGAAATTTTTGACATTAATGATTTTGAATCATTACCGACCTACGAATCCAATCTTCTTAGTAAAATGATAAAGTCACTTTTTAAAAGAAAAGGTGAGTGAGCCGATGATGTTCTGCATCTAGTACATAGTGATGTATGTAACCTATGAGCATAAGTGCCAAAGATGGATTCAACTATTTCATTACTTTCACTGATGACCTATCGAGGTATAGATAGGTCTACCTTGTGAAGCATAAGTCTGAATCATTTGTAATATTCAAATGATTTCGTGGTGAGGTAGAAAAATAAACTGGAAAGAGCATAAAACTCTTTGGTTAGATTGAGGAGGAGAATACCTTACCAATGAGTTTTTGATATATCTAGAATAGAATGGGATTCTCTCTCAATGGACTCCTTCAGGGACACCATAATATAATGGGGTGTCAGAATAGAGGAATCGAACTCTATTAGACATGGTTCGGTCTATGATGGGACTTGCCACTCTATCGATCTCCTTCTGGGGATACGTTGTAGAAACTGCATGCATGTACTAAATAGGGTTCCAAGCAAGTCAGTAAATAAAACTTTATATGACATATGGATAGGGCATAAGCCAGTACTCTCATACCTTAGGATTTAGGGATGTCTGACTTATGTCAAATATTTAAAGATAGATTAGCTTGGACCAAGATCCGATAAATATTTATTTGTAAGGTACCCAAAAAAAATAAATGATACTATTTCTATCCCGCTGAGTAATAAAAGGTACCTATCAGTAATAGGACAGTCTTTTTGGAAAGAGAGTTCCTTAGAGAAAGAACTGATGCCACTAAGATTGAACTTGATGAAATTCATAAGGTAGAAAATTAGACACAATTAAGTGGAACTACAAAATCAGATTTAATTAAGGAATCAAATCAGAAGCCTATTATAGAGGCACCATTAAGGAGGTCTGGTAGAGTACCTCATCAACCAGATAGATACTATACTTTCTTGATCTAGGATGGTGATCCTATCGAACTAGATGAAAATAATGAGGATCCAATCACCTATATGGATGTCAGACAGAGGTCCGACTCTGAGAAATGACTAAATATTATGAAAATTGAAAAAGTGTCCATGGAGATCAATGGTGTATGGACACTTATTGATTTACCTGAAGAAATTAAACCCATAGGAAGCAAATGGGTCTTCAAAAAAATAGAGTGAACAAAAAGTTAGAGACCTATAAAGCTCATCTAGTTGTTAAGAGATATCGTCAATATTATGGTATTGACTAAAATTTGGACTTTGCTTGCTATAGTAGCATAGCTAGATTATGAGATCTGGCAAATGGATGTCAAAACTACTTTTCTTAATAGAGAGTTGGAAGAAAAGGTGTATATAATACAACCTGAAGGGTTCACATCCATAAATGAATCTAAAGTGTATAAGCTAAACAGGTCTATTTATGAATTGAAGTAAGCTTCTCAAAGTTGGAATATGTGTTTTGATGAGACGATCAAAATGTATGGCTTTGTTAAGAACAGAGAGGAGCTCTGCATCTATAAATGGGCTAATGGTTCTGTAACCATCTTTCTTGTATTGTATGTAGATGACATGCTCTTAATAAAAAATGACATCCTTCATTACAAAATGTAAAGCTATGGTATCATCACAATTCTCTATGAAAGATTTGAGAGAAGCATTCTACATTTTAGGGATGATCTAAAAGGTTGCTTGGATTGTCCCAATCTATGCTCATTGATATCATGCTGAAATGGTCCAGCATAAAAAATTTCAAAAAGGACTATCTTTCGATAGGCCAAGGAACTACTTTATCTAAGAATGATTATCCGACAACTCCATAAGAGAGAGAGCACATGAGTAGAATCCTATATACCTCGGTAATGGGATTTATCATGTATGCTATGATATGTATGAGGCTAGTGTAGCCTACTCTCTAGGGGTAGTGAGTAGGTATCGTCAGATTTGGGTGAGAACCATTGGAAAGTTATGAAGATAATCCTTAAGTATTTGAAAAATACTAAGGACCAATGGTTAATCTATGGAGATACTAACTTTAAACTTGTGGGATATACTGATTTTAATTTTCAATCAGATCATGATGATAGCAAAAGTGTGTCTGGCTATATTTTCACTTTATATGGTGGAGCAATCTGCTAGAAGAGTTTCAAGCAGCACACAATAGCTGATTCAATATGCGAATTGGAATACATTACGGCATCCAATATTGTAAAAAAAGCTATTTAGTTGAGAAAGTTCATTTGTGAACTTGGAGTGGTTCCCTCAGTTGAAGGTCCAATTTTACTGTATTGTGACAATACTGGTGCCATTGCTCAATCCAAGAAACCCAAATCTCATTAGAGGATCAAACATATTCTACATCACTATCATTTGATCCATGAGATCGTCGATCGAGGTGACATCAAACTGTTGAAGATTGATGGAAAGAAAAATCTGGCCAACCCCTTCACTAAAGCTTTTGGGACCAAAGAGTTCGATGACCACAAGTGAAAGATTGGTATTAGATATAGTCTTTATTGGCTTTAGTCCTAGTGGGAGTTGTTAGGAAATGTATCCTAAAGCTAATTATCTATCTGTAAATGATTGTACTCTTTATAATTTGTATATGAATTATTAATAAATAAAAATTATTTTTGACAAGTTCATCATAAAAGTGCATCTTTCTTTAAACTCTTATGTTATGATGAAGTCCTTAGAACTATAGTATAATAGATAAAGAAGGATTTATCGAATAGTTCTTAAACTTGTTCATGATCAAATGATATATTATTAATAAAGACAATAACATTTATCGAGTATAGATCGTTATGTGCCATATGGGTTGGTTGTCTTCTTAATCAAGGAGTGTGGAGACATTGGTATGGTATACAGGTGAGATATAAGAGTGCATCATCACTGAGCAATGACTCACTTGTAGGGCACTTTGTTGTCGAGGGCAGTTCATGAAAGATATGGGCATAAATATCTCTCAAGCCTGAGATCACCATAGTGACTAGCAAGCAACTCACTATGCTTTGGTATCAAACTATCTGTATTTCTAATACAGTGATGGAAGGCTATTGGGTACAATCAAGTACTTATGAAATTGGTGTGTGAGTCAAAATAGGATTGACTCATTTGGATTATAGGAGCTAATACATCATTGTGTTTCAATCTAGTAAAATCTTCACCAGAGTAATATTTGTGATGTGTCACAAAATTTAAAAAAGATTGAAATACAATGTGGATGACTATTCCAGGGTTGATAGTTAACCCTAGGTCACATTGAGCATTAGGGTCAAAGGGATAAATTATGCGGTAACCATATGCTGAGGTTCTTGAATATTGTTTTACAATTATTCAATCTGTTTAGACATTAGATATCATTGCAAGATGGTCACTTCGATTAGTATAGGAAGTGGTTCCTCTGCTACCGGCTTAGCCAAATCGTATTCGAATTGAATCCAAATCTAAACCAAATTGAATTTAGTGCACTTAGCCATATTTTTCATGCATTCTCTCATATAGATGGTTGACCAAGATGGAGGAGAGGGCACTGAAAATAGCCCCCTCCCCTTCGGCATGCGGCATGGTGAAAGGAGGCGCAAGTTGGTGCCTTTCGTACTTCTTTTAGAAAATCTTATGGTTTAAAGAGTTTGGATTTGATTCAAACTTAAAGGGTCCTATTCCTAATCCATGAAGGTATTTAATTTGATTTAGGATCTATTATCTATTTAAGGAGGGGTTTGTAGAATGAGAAAATCAATCTAATGTTGAAAATTGTGTCCCAAAACCAATCATCAGCCAGTTGACAATTGAACTCATTATGTAAATGTATATGAATTGATAAATTAATAAATTATTATTTGGCCTATTCATTACAAAGTAGTGTACATCTTCTTAATGAACTCCATTATTGTGATAAAATTATTAGGACTATCTTGATCGATAAAAGAAGATTTATCACATAGTCCTTAAAACAAGTTCATGACCAAATCATATGCTACTACTAAGACGATAGCGATTATCAAGTAGAGGTTGTTGTGTGTTATATACATTGATTGTCTTTCTAAGTAAGAGGTGTGGAGATATTGATATGGCATATAAGTAAAACATAGGAGTATATCTCATTGAATATGACCAATTGAAAAGTACTCTGTTGTCAAGAGTAGCTTGTGAAGGGTATGGGTATAAGTGTCCCTTCGATCTGAGATCGTCACAGTGACTTATAAGCAACTTACTATACTTTGGTGTTAGACTATTTAAATTTTTAATTCAGTGATGGAAGATTTTTGGGTATAGTCAAGTACTTATCAAGTCGGTGCATGAGTCAAGATAAGATTGACCCCTCCGAATAAGGAGTTAATGCATTAGTGTATTTTAATTTAGTAAAATCTTGGTCAGGATAATCCATGTGATGGATTTGAAAGATAGAAATATAATATAATTGACTATTTTAGGATTGACAGTGAAACCCTAGGTCATCTTGTGCATTAGGATCAAAGGAATTGTTGGGTATAAAGTACCCCCCAACTGAAGTTCGTGATGGGAATGATCCTTCAGGGATTTTACTGACTTCCGACCTTCGGTGACATCTCTCCGAACCCCTCTGGTGGCCGAGCCTCCGCAACACTCCCAAGTTTTGCCAATGGATAAACCCCCACCAGTGTCGACCGGATTCTTCACGACGGACGGACTCCACCCAAGTTTCCACGTTGATCGACCACCTTCTAGACTTTGCCCAAACTCCTACGGGAGCCGGACCACATCCTCAACTCTGGCTGCAGGCAAAACCTCATCCGAACTCCTACGAGAGCTGGACCTTGTCCCCAACTCCGGCTGCAAGAAGACCTCGTCCGGACTCCTATGAGAGTCGGACCTCATGCCCGACTTCGACTGCAGGTAGACTTCGTCCGGACTCCTACGGGAGCCGGACTTCGCCCCCAACTCTAATTGCAGGTAGACTTCACCCGGACTCCTACGGGAGCCGGACCTCATCCTCAACTCCGGCTGTGGGCAAAACCTCGTCCGGACTCCTACGGGAGCCGGACCTTGTCCCTAACTTTGGTTGCAAGAAGACCTCGTTCGGACTCCTACGGGAGCCAGACCTTGTACCTCATCCACGACTCCGGCTGTAAGAAGACCTCGTCCACGACTCCGGCTGCAGGCAGACTTCATCCGGACTCCTACGGGAGCCAGACTCCGCCCACGACTTCACTTGCAGGTAGACTTCGTCTGGACTCCTACGGAAGTCAGACTTCACCCCCAACTCTAATTGTAGGTAGACTTCACCCGGACTCTTATGAGAGCCGGACCTCGTCCTCAACTCCGACTGCAGGCAAAACCTCATCCGGACTCCTACGGGAGCTGGACCTCATCCCTAACTATGGTTGCAAGAAGACCTCGTCCAGACTCCTACGGGAGCCGGACCTCGTCCCCGACTCCGACTGCAGGAAGACTTCGTTCGGACTCCTACGGGAGCCAGACTCCGCCCATGACTTCACTTGCAGATAGACTTCATCCGGACTCCTACGGGAGCCGGACTCCACCCACGACTTCAATTGCAGGTAGACTTCATCCGGACCCTACGGGAGCCAGACTTCATCCCCGACTTCGACTGCAGGAAGACTTCATCCGGACTCCTACGGGAGCCGGACTTCAAGCTCCTGTTGCAAGCGACCCACTCCGAGTTACCGCTGCAAATGATCTACTTCAAGTTCCTACCACGAGCAGCCTTGGCCGAGACTCCTCGACAAATGATCCCCGTCCGGGCTTCTACGGAGATCGAACTCCAATTGAACTTCGACTGACAGGCCTGGACCCTCTGGCAGGCCGCAGCAATGGCCACGGCTCTGCTCCACTTCCTGCGATGGATCCCGCACGGCTCCATCACTCTCTGACAGGCCGTAGCTGTAGGAACCTTATCTAGCGTTTCAGGGTTAGATCTTGAAACTTTTTCAAGATCATACAGCGGAAGGCTAAAATAAATCAAAATTTATTTTTTAAAATCAAAAAATCCATAGATCTAAGATCCTATTACATGATTATTATATAGTATTAAATTAGAAATTAAAATATATAAATATAGCATGAACTACATGTTGATCATATCAACATGTTTCTATACTACATCTAATGTATGTATTAAACAATAGATCAGATCTATTACCTTGCAAGTTAGACGTTCTAACCTTGTTGATCTGGGCTTGAGGATGATGTTGCAAGCCGCACACGCATCCAACCTCTAGGAGTCATCCACACGAGCCCACGAATCTCGATCAGAAGTCCTGCTTCAAGAAATCAGCACAGTATGCTAGTACTGCGCTGATCCTTCTTTGATGGTTGATCAGGTGCCTTTTTCTTCTTGATTTGGACTCTTCAAAAGATGAAAAGTGGAAGGAGGAGTTTCAGATCTGAGATGCTCTCAGGAAACTCAAGATGGAGGGAGGAAAGAAATGAAAACAAAAATCCTAGAAGAAGACCCTCTTCTTCTTCACGTTTTTCTCTCTAGACACCCAAACTTGTATCTTTTATATCTCCACGACCCAAAGGTATTTCTCTTTAATTTTTGAATGGAAAAAATGTCTCTCAAATATTTGACTACACCTAGAATTTCATGAAGAAACTCATCTTATATAAAGAGATATGATAGAGTCCTTGTCTAGGTCAAACACCTAGTCAAGGCTTATCCAAACATGGCAAGTTAAGGGACGCCCAACTCTTGAGCACCTCTTTCATATTTTCATACATGGATTACCAGAAAAGGGTGCAAAATGTATACCCTAAAAGTTACAAAAATTCCAAAAAAAATTTGGATAAATTCGGTGCAAAATTGAAAGAGTTTTGGATTTCTAAAACTCTATCTCATAGAATTCGAAATCCAAACTTATTCCTTTTAGATTTGATCCAAACCACCTTCCATGTAAAAAAGAAGAGAATAGACCTTTTGTGAACGTGGGAGAGATCTGGGAGAGGGCTTTTGTCGCACAAAATAAGTGGAGATTAGCGTTGAATTAAGAGAGAGGGTGTGGAGAAGGCTTATGTGGCGCAAGGTGGAATCCTAGTCTTACTAGGATTCTGTCTTATGACTTGTTTTAATTTGATTTCCCAAACCAAATCAAATCAAAATTAGATCAACCCAATTTAAATAGATCTTAACCCAATTAAGAACCTAATTTAATCAGATTAAATTAGATTTAAATCTGATTTAATTTTCTAATCAAATTAGAAATTAGATTGACCCAAGTCCTAGTTGAACTAGGACTAGTTTTTCCTTGCACTTGGCTTATCCAATAAACCAATTAGACTTGATCCAATCAAGCCCAAACTAAATCTAATTAAATTATATTTAATTAGACTTAATCTCAGCCCATTGGCTTAATAAAATTAAGCCAATTAGCAATCAAATTGCTAATCGATCCTCCTGCAACACTTGTACTGGGTTAAATGTCAATCGTATTGATCATTTAACCCTAGAACGATTCTTAATCGTTGATCAACCATCCGATCGGATCATGAACTCTAATGTGTGTGACCTCATAGGTCCGAACCTAAGCTGGTAGCATAGGAATAAATTCCTATACCAATCGAAGTGACCATATAGCAATGGTACCCGACGATCGGATAGGTCGAATGTGTAGAACAACATCCTTAGAACCCATGCGGATATAGTTTTCATATAATTCATCCCCTTGACCAAAATGATCATAGGACATCCCAGAGTTCAACTGTCAACTCTGATCAGGTTGTCCACATTGTATTTCAAAATATCAAATCCATCTGATGGATTATCCTGGCCAAGGTTTTGCTAAATTGAAATACAGCGACTCATTCTTCTCCAACTCTTGGAGTGGTCAATCCCATCTCGATCACACTCTGACTTTGCAAGTACTTGACTGTACCCAGAAGCCTTTCATCTCTGAATTAAAAATTCAGTTAGTCCAGTACCAAAGCACAGTGAGTTGCTTGCATGTCACTGAGGCGATCTCAAATCTAAGGGACACTTATACCTATATCCCATCAGAGACATTCTCGACAGCAGAATACTCTGGAGTTGGTCACGTTCAATGATGATGTACCCTTATATCTCTCCTGTATGTCATACCAGTGTCTCTACACTCTTTGGTTAAGAAGACAACCAACCCATATGGCCTACAGCAACCTATGCTCGATAGAAGCTGTCGTCCTTATTAACAGCCTATCATTTGGTCGTGAACAGTTTTAAGGACTAATCGATAAATCCTCTCTTTATCGAACCTAAATAGTCCTAAGGACTTCATCATAACAACGGAGTTCATTAGAAGATGAAAGCTTATGATGAAGATGCCAAATATATTTTATTTATTAACAAATCAATTACAATACTTGGTTGCTCAACCGTCAACAGCTTGACGATTGGCTTTTTGGGAGACATTTCCCAACGACTCCCACTTGTCCTAAAGCCACTCGGCACAGTATCTAATACCCATCTTCGACTTGTGGTTGTCGAACTCCTTTATTGCCAGGGCTTTAGTGAAGGGGTCGGCCAGGTTCTCCTTTCCGTCGATCTTCTGAAGGTCGACGTCACCTCGATCCACGATTTCTCGGACCAGGTGGAAGCGGTGCAAGATGTGCTTCGTCCGCTGATGTGCTTTGGGTTCCTTCACCTGAGCTATGGCACCAGTGCTGTCGCAGTAGAGCAGGACTGGACCATCGAGAGAGGGTGCTACTCCGAGCTCAGTGATGGATTTTCTCAGCCACACCGTTTCTTTCGCAGCATCCGATGCTGCGATGTACTCCGCTTCACAAACAGAGTCTGCCACAGTATGTTGCTTGGAACACTTCCAGCAGATGGCTCCACCATTCAGAGTAAAGATATAACCCGATATGCTCCTGCTGTCATCATGGTCAGATTGAAAGCTAGAGTCTGTGAACCCCACAAGTTTCAGATCTGACTCGCCATAAACCAACCATTGGTCCTTAGTATTTCTCAAATACTTAAGGATGGCTTTAACCACTTTCCAATGGTTTTCTCCAGGATCAGATTGGTATCTACTCACTACTCCTAGTGAGTATGCCACATCTGGTCTTGTACATGTCATGGCATACATGATAGATCCCACGGCTAAAGCATATGGGACTCTACTCATATGCTCTCTCTCTTCAGGAGTTGTCGGATAATCCTTCTTAGAGAGAGAAATTCCATGGCCTATCGGTAGATAGCCCTTGTTGGAATTCTCCATGCTGAACCTCTTCAGCACAGTGTCTATGTACATGGACTGGGATAACCTAAGCATCCTTTTAGATCTATCCCTATAGATCTTCATCTCTAGGATGTAGGATGCTTCACCCAAGTCCTTCATGGAGAACTGTGATGACAACCAAATTTTATTCCCTGTAGTGCGGGGATGTCATTCCCGATTAAGAGAATGTCATCCACTTACAAGACAAGGAATACCTCAACTGTACCATTTGTCCATTTATAGATGCAGGGCTCTTCTCCATTCTTAATGAAGCCATACGTTTTGATCACCTTATCAAAATGCATGTTCTAACTTCGAGAAGCTTGCTTCAATCCATAAATAGATCTCTGAAGCTTGCGCACCTTGGACTCATCTGTGGATGTAAACCCCTCAGGTTGTATCATATACACCTCTTCGGTCAGCTCTCCATTCAGAAAAGCTGTCTTTACATCCATCTGCCAGATCTTATAATCTAGATGGGCAGCTATTGCAAGCATTATCCGAATAGATTTGAGTATTGCCACAGGGAAAAATATCTCGTCATAGTCAATACCATAACGTTGACGATACCCCTTGGCTACCAGACGGGCTTTATAGGTCTCCACCTTTCCATCTGCGCCCCTCTTCCTTTTGAAGACCCATTTACACCCAATGGGTTTAACCCCTTCAGGTGGGTCAACCAATGTCCATACATCGTTGACCTTCATGGACTCCATTTCGGATTTCATGGCTTCAAGCCATTTCTCGAAATCAGGTCTCTACATTGCATCCATATAGGTGATCGGATCCTCATTATTCTCATCAAGTTCGATGGGATCACCGTCCCGGACCAAGAAACCGTAGTATCTGTCTGGCTGACACGGTACTCTACCGGATCGCCTTAATGGTGCAAGGTACATTGGGCTCCAGTTCTGATCTAATCATATCCGACTCAGGTTCAGCTATCGGTGTCGGTCCTTCTACCTATTGAACTTCATCAAGTTCAACCTTAGAGGCAACGGTTCCTTCACCAAGGAACTTCTTTTCTAAAAAGATTGCCTTAAGGCTGACGAACACCTTTTGTTCATCAGCATGGTAGAAAAAATATCCTTTTGTCTCTTTGGGGTACCCTATGAATGAGCATTTGTCAGACCTAGGTCCAAGTTTGTCTGTGACTAATCATTTGACATAGGCCGGGCACCCCCAGACCCTAAGGTGTGAAAGTGCTGGCTTACGTCCCATCCATATCTCATATGGAGTCTTAATTACAGACTTACTTGGAACTCTATTTAACAGATAACAGGCCGATTCGAGTGCATATCCCCAGAAGGATATCGGCAAGCTAGCAAAACCCATCATGGATCAGACCATGTCTAACAGAGTCCGATTCTTCCTTTCAGACACACCATTATGCTGTGGTGTTCTTGGAGGAGTCCATTGGGAGAAAATCCCATTCTCTCCTAGTATGTGAGAAATTCACTAGAAAGGTATTCTCCTCCTCGATCAGATCGAAGAGTTTTAATACTCTTCCTAGTTTGTTTTTCTACTTCACTTCGAAATCGTTTGAACATTTCAAATGAATCCGACTTATGTTTCATCAGATAGACATATCCATATCGGGATAGGTCATCCATGAAAGTTATGAAGTAGAAATATCCACCTCTAGCATTGGTTTTCATGGGCCCGTATACATCAGTATGTACAAGAGCTCAGTAGCTCTCTCTCACCTTTTCCAGTAAAAGGTGACTTGGTCATTTTACTAAGAAGACAGGACTCACAGGTTGGAAGTGATTCACAATCACTGACTTCGAGGATTCCCTCTTGAGTCAACCTGTTTATTCTGTTCTTGTTTAAATGACCTAGCCTACAGTGCCATAAGTAGATATCTGACACACTATCTAATCTAGGGTGCTTGCCAGTAGAATAGACTCTTATCAGGCTTGATCTTTTTGGTCTGGCTCTGCACTGATGTCCCAGCCTGAACTTGCACCTTCTTCACTTTCTTCTTCTTGCTCTTCTTCCCTTTCTCAAAAGGTCGAGAACCAAAAGACGAACCTCCCACTAAGTTCACCGACTCCTTATAAAGTTGGTGATCCTTCTCAAAGTTCTGAAGCAACCCCAGTAACCCGTGGTAGTTCTCTTCAGGCTTTGTCATTCTATAATGAGTGAGGAATGGGAGATAAGACTTGGGCAGCGAGTTCAGTATTGCATCTTTCCCAAGCTGCTCATGCAAGGGAAAGCCGAGCTTGCTCAATCGTTCCATCAGCTCGATCATGTACAATACATGATCAGTGATAGAGGCACCATCCCGTATTTTGGCGTTGAAGATGGCACAACTAGTCTTGTGCCTCTCCATGTCATCGGGTGTGCCAAAGGCATCCTCCAACACTTGAAGCATGTCCTTTGGCTGAGCCATCTCGAATCTGCGACTGAACTCGTCGCTCATAATAGCCAGCATGATACAGCACACCGTGGTCCGATCACTGAGCCACTTCTGGTAAGTGTCTCTGACTGTTCCACATGCATTGACAGTTGGCTCCTCAGGTGCAGGATCCATTATCACATATAGGATCTGTTCATGCTCCAGGACTATCTTCAACTTTCGGTACCAGCTATCGAAGTTGGGTCCCACCAACTTATCATTGTCCAACAATGATCGGAGCGATAGGGAAGTGGCCATATTTGCACAAAGGAGAACCATAACCTAATTAGTAATTGATTCATTAAACCTAAAGATTTGGACTTTAATCAAAAGATTTTTCCCACTATTTTATTCGAAATGGTAGCCTCTACCTCCAACTCGAAGAATTACCCTAATTCTTTAGCGGGTACTAGAATCCACTTAGACTGCACACAAGCCCAACTTTGGTTGGCCAACCCATGTACATCTAGGGGTAAGTTCATAACCAATTGTTTCTCTAAACAATTTCTAGTAATTTTAATTTTGCCCCAGAAACCTAATCAGTAGGCTTTGGCCTCCACTGTAAGGATCCAGTTAGGTCCAACAATTAACATGATCATACATGGTGTATCTAACCAACGAATGATTAAGCCCAACTTTGGTTGGCTCACCTAACCACCATTAAAGAGACACTTCCAAATCGTCATATGATGAGTGATAATTCCATTAGTTAACAAGCACCAGGCCTTTGGGTCTGCAATGATTATTGAGTTAATGGACTCATTATCAAACACCTTAATGGGAGGCTATGACTCAGTTATCTCCATAACTTTATCATTTTAAGGACCTAATAATTTTAGAAGATTTAAATAATTTAGAGGATGAGGTCAGATGAACCAGCTTATCATGATCCTCCCACTGGCTTCACCAAGTCAGCTTAAGGGAGATCTTTAAAAGGGTTGGTCTAGGAGCACCTAAATCAGTGATCAGTCACACTGATTTACCTAGCTGACATGGGTTAGCTCGAATAGTCAAGTGATCCAATCAAAACATAATTTCACCAAGAGGCCAGATAAGTTCGATCAGTGGGAGGGTCTGCCAAAGCTTGCCTTAGACACCATCAGAAATGGCCAGGTAAGCGGGCTCCCAATTAAAAACCACCGATCTGGTTTACCTTAGACACCAACTGGTTTAATTAGTTTCGATTAGATCAACCTAACAGTTCATGCTAGACCGCTTAGCCAAGAATCAAGTCCATTTGGTTCTCGTTAAAGACATGGACTTGACCAACTACAACTATTGTAATTGATCTAGAGAATCCTTGACCTAATCTAAGACAACAATTGATTAGATTTAGTCAATTCTCTAATTAAGTCCATCTTCAATCTAACCATAGGTCTAACCCAATTAATGGACCTAATTCCTGCTAACCCATTAACCCAATGTGTTATGGTTTGTGTCTTAGGTTCTTCAATTCACAATCCTAGAACCTATTCAAACAACTTCTTAATTCTTAATTAAGTTTTGGGCTGAGGGTTGGGTTTGGCTTTTCAAAAAATAATTTTTATATTTGTAAAATAATTTTATAATATGATTCTACCAACCATATTGCATGTTTGATTCATAATCAAGATGCAAGTGAAATAAACATGAAACTACTTTTGATCTAATCTAAACAGGTTCATGTAATTGAAACAATTTCAACTTTAAACAATTTTTTTGCACAAAAATTATTAACAAAGAGATTTTATTTCAGATTTAAATATCTTTTAAATCTAATAAATCATAAATTTAATTTAGATCGTATCTAATAAATTTATGATTAAAGATAGATCTACACAAACTAGGACAATCTTTGCACTGTAAGGGGTAAACCTTACAGCAGGACAACCTTGCAGTTTGTGATTATCTAAAATTTTAATTTTAGATTTAATAATCAGATTATAAATTAGATCTAATCTAAAAAATAATCTAAACATGTATAAATAATCATGTAATAAAGAACCTAGGCTCTGATACCAATTGTAGGAACCTTATCTAGGGTTTCAGGGTTAGATCTTGAAACTTTTTCAAGATCATACAGCAGAAGACTAAAATAAATTAAAATTTATTTTCTAAAATCAGAAAATCCCTAGATCTAAGATCCTATTACATAATTATTATATAGTATTAAATTAAAAATTAAAATATATAAATATAGCATGAACTACATGTTGATCATATCAACATGTTCTATACTACATCTAATGTATGTATTAAATAATAGATCAGATCTATTACCTTGCAAGTTAGATGTTCTAACCTTGTTGATCTGGGCTTGAGGATGATGTTGCAAGCCACACACGCATCCGGCCTCTAGGAGTCATCCACACGAGCCCACGAATCTCGATCAAAAGTCCTGCTTCAGGAAATCAGCACAGTATGCTAGTACTGCGCTGATCCTTCTTTGATGGTTGATCAGGTGCCTCCTTCTTCTTAATTTGGACTCTTTCAAAGATGGAAAGTAGAAGGAGAGTTTCAGATCTGAGATGCTCTCAGGAAACTCAAGATGGAGGAGGAAAGATATGAAAACAAAAATCCTAGAAGAAGACCCTCTTCTTCTTCACATTTTTCTCTCTAGACACCCAAACTTGCGTCTTTTATATCTCTACGATCCAAAGGTATTTATCTCTAATTTTTGGATGGAAAAAAGGCCTCTCAAATCTCTGATTTCACCTAAAATGTCATAAAATAACTCATCTTATATAGAGAGATATGATAGAGTCATTGTCTAGGTCAAACACCTAGTCAAGGCTTATCCAAACATGACAAGATAAGGGACGCCCAACTCTTGAGCACCTCCTTCATATTTTCATGCATGGATTACCAGAAAAGGATGCAAATGTATACCCTAAAAGCCATGAAATTCTAAAAAAAATTTGGATAAATTTGGTGCAAAATTGAAAGAGTTTGGATTTCTAAAACTCTATCTCATAGAATTCGAAATCCAAACTTATTCCTTTTAGATTTGATCCAAACCACCTTCTATGTAAGAAAGAAGAGAAGAGACCTTTTGTGAACGTGGGAGAGATCTGGGAGAGGCTTTTGTTGCACAAAATAAGTGGAGATTGGCGTGAATTAAGAGAGAGGGCGTGGAGAAGGCTTATGTGGCGCAAAGGTGGAATCCTAGTCTTACTAGATTCTGTCTTATGACTTGTTTTAATTTGGTTTTCCAAACCAAATCAAATCAAAATTAGATCAACCCAATTAAAATAGTCTTAACCCATTAAAACCTAATTTAATCAGATTAAATTAGATTTAAATCTGATTTAATTTTTTAATCAAATTAGAAATTAGATTGACCCAAGTCCTAGTTGAAACTAGGACTAATTTTTCCTTGCACTTGGCTTATCCAATAAACCAATTGGACTTGATCCAATCATAGCAAATCAAATAAACCAATTGGACTTGATCCAATCAAGCTTAATCTCAGCCCATTGGCTTAATCAAATTAAGCCAATTAGCAATCGAATTGCTAATCGATCCTCCTGCAACACTTGCACTGGGTTAAATGTCAATCGTATTGATCATTTAACCCTAGAACGATTCTTAATCGTTGATCAACCATCCGATCGGATCATGAACTCTAATGTGTGTGACCTCATAGGTCCGAACCTAAGCCGGTAGCATAGGAATAAATTTTATACCAATCGAAGTGACCATCTAGCAATGGTACCCGACGACCGGATAGGTCGAATGTGTAGAACAACATCCTTAGAACCCATGCGGATATAGTTTTCATATAATTCATCCCCTTGACCAAAATGATCATAGGACACCCCAGAGTTCAACTGTCAACTCTGATCAGGTTGTCCACATTGTATTTCAAAATATCAAATCCATCTGATGGATTACCCTGGCCAAGGTTTTGCTAAATTGAAATACAGCGACTCATTCTTCTCCAACTCTTGGAGTGGTCAATCCCATCTCGATCACACTCTGACTTCGCAAGTACTTGACTGTGCCCAGAAGCCTTCCATCCCTGAATTAGAAATTCAGTTAGTCCAGTACCAAAGCACAGTGAGTTGCTTGCAAGTCACTGAGGCGATCTCAAGTCTAAGGGACACTTATACCTATATCCCATCAGAGACATTCTCGACAGCAGAATGCTCTGGAGTTGGTCACGTTCAATGATGATGTACCCTTACATCTCACCTGTATGCCATACCAGTGTCTCCACACTCTTTGGTTAAGAGGACAACCAACCCATATG